>NC_084732.1:27817030-27977030 GCF_033978785.1 Entelurus aequoreus
AACACTGCAGGGACAACTAATAACAGTGTTCGAGTTGGTAGGTAAAATAGCAGCATTCAAAGCCAAACTGGAATCGTGGGGCGGCGAGTCGACAGAGGAATATTTAGACTTAGACTTAGACTTCCTTTTTATTGTCATTCAAATTTGAACTTTACAGCACAGATAAGAACGAAATTTCGTTACATAAGCTCATGGTAGTGCAGGATAAAAAAAAGCAATAAGGTGCATATATAAATAAATACATATATATAAATAATATATATAATATATATATAAAATAAACAAATATATATAAATATATATAAATAAAATATATAAATAAAATAAAAATAATAATAATAATAATAATTAATAATACAGATTTGACATGTTTCAAACATTAGCAGGGATTTTGGATGATCACCTGGGCCAGCACTCTCACGGACCACCTGTCTGTGCTGTTACAAGAGTTAGAGCGCTACTTCCCAACCACAAAAGACCCAGGAAATGCAAATAAACCTGGCGAATCGAGCGTGTCTGTGCAACAAGAGGATCAGCTGCTGGAGATTGAAAATGCTGTTGGCCATAAACGCACATTTCAGACTAAATTCTGGATGAAAATTAGGCAGGAATATCCTGTAGTCGCCACAAGAAAACTGAAAACACTGCAACCATTTCCAACATCATATCTGTAATTAGTTCAGTTCAGTTCAGTTTCAGTTTATTTCGAACATGCATACGACACAATGTAATTCATCACATAATTCCAGTTGTTTCATTACAGCACGTTCGAAAAGGAGTAGGACGAAGCTGACCTTATTTAAACCTAACCCTTTTCATACCATAGCAATGTTGTTGTTGTCTCTAACAGAACAGTGAATAAATAATAAATACATAATATACCATAGTAAGTAAACAAATATAAATACATAAATAATCTTTATCTCAAAAAAAAAAAAGGGTTCAAGATGTTCATCATAATTCTTGTTCTGTGCACTTTGTGAACACTTATAGTTTGAACAGTCTTTGAAACTGAATCATATTGGTGCTTTGTTTGATTTATTTGCTTAATCCATTCCATAATTTAATTCCACATACAGATATGCTAAATGTTTTAAGTGTTGTACGGCCATAGCAATGTTTTAAATTTTCCTCTAAGGTTATTTTTCTCCTTTTTTGTTGAGAAGAATTGTTGTACATTCTTGGGTAGCAGGTTATAGTTTGCTTTATACATAATTTTAGCTATTTGCAAATGCACCAAATCGTTGAATTTCAATATTTTTGTTTCAATAAATAAACATGTTCTCTATATCCAACATTATGTATTATTCTAATTGATCTTTTTTTTTTAACACCGTTAGTGAATGAAGCGCACATTTATAGTTGTTTCCCCATATTTCTACACAATAACTCAGATATGGTAACACTAGTGAGCAGTAAATAATATGAAGTGATTTTTGGTCTAGAACATGTTTTGCTTTATTCATTATTGATGTATTTCTTGCTACTTTATGTTGTATATTTTTTACATGAGATTTCCAGTTCATTTTATCATCTATTATTACACCCAAAAATGTGTTTTCTTTTACCCTCTCTATATCTACTCCGTCTATTTGTATTTGTGTTTGACTTTTTCTTCTAATGTTACCAAATAGCATTATTTTAGTCTTACTGAGATTCAAAGATAGTCGGTTTTTGTCAAACCATCAAAATTACGGAGCAGACTGGACATAAGAAACACCCTGCGAGTGTCAATCAGTACGTGTCCATGCACTAAATTAGTCCGATTTCTCAAATAGTTTGGCTCAAAATAAGCATCCAACAACCCATGGAAACACCTTAATCAGATTTTTTTTTTTTAAATCAGAGATTATGCGATTAAAAAACAGATCTCTGGAGAGTGTGTGTGCCGCTTTAGGGAACTCTTCGTATCGCACATGCGGCAGTCTAAAAGCGCAGGATATAACCCAGGAGCAGTTCCCGTTAAATAAAAACAAAGGTAACATTTGAATAATAAAGAAACTGTTTATTTGCTTTACAACATTTTCAAGTACATTGATGGGAGAAAAACAAACAAACCGAAATGTATATAAAAAGATAGCGAAGGAAGTGTATGAGTGCCAAGCAGGGAGGTAATGGGTCCCATTTGTGTAGTCTTTGGTATGACTCGGCCGGGTTTGAACTCACAACCTACCAATCTCAGGGCAGACACTAACCACAAGGCCACTGATAGTTGCATTAGAGAGAGTGCATGGACATTGGGACTTTACAAGTTGGTGTGAGAATACAGAATACGTAACTATTTAAGAAATCGGACAAATTTAGTGCATGGAAACATAGTGAATGTCTCCCTTCACTTCCTTTGTTTTGTTGTATTTATCTGCTACATGTGGAAGGCCGGTCAGTGGAAAATAATGCCTGCCATAAACTGGTCACTGGTGCAAAAATGGGGGGACCTCTGTATTAAAACATTTAAAGGATGTTTCCGTGTATATACATGCACAGTACTAAAGATGCACATCCCTTCCTAATTAGACACCCTCACCATTTATTCACCTCCTTTTACTTGTTTTTAAATGTCTAAACAACCTCGCGCCAACATATCTCTCCGACCTCCTTCAGCCTTACTGCCCCACCCGATCCCTAAGATCAGCCGATCAGCTATTACTGACGGTCCCTGACACAAGGCTGAAGCTTAGAGGTGACAGAGCTTTCGCCGCTGCTGCTCCTAAGCTCT
Source organism: Entelurus aequoreus (assembly GCF_033978785.1). Classification (NCBI taxonomy): domain Eukaryota; kingdom Metazoa; phylum Chordata; class Actinopteri; order Syngnathiformes; family Syngnathidae; genus Entelurus; species Entelurus aequoreus. The sequence goes on from NC_084732.1 coordinate 27,819,747, forward strand.
GGAACGACCTACCTCTGAGTGTTAGACAAGCCTACTCTCTTCCTGTTTTTAAATCTCTCTTAAAAACATACTTTTATTCCATGGCTTTTAACACTGAGTGATATCCATCCTGCAATGGCGCCCCATAATACACCTGCTGTGAACCTGTTTTTATGTTTTATTTATTTTATTTATTTATTTTTTATCGTGTTCTGTTTGTGTTGTGTTGTGTTTGCTTGGTACTCGTATTATCTTTGGCTACCCCTGTGGTAAATGTTAAATGTGCTTTATAAATAAAGTTGATTTGATTTGATTTATTTGCTTTTGTAGACCATGCACATACATTACATTTATTTTTAGACTATTCATTTGTTGTTATTACTTAGAGAGCTTCTGACCTCATTGTAGTAAGTACAGTTAGGTGGATTGCAAATGTTATTTTCCTCTGAACTGAACCAACATTTTATTTAAACAGGGATACAGCAGTGAGAGAGTCATCATTCTTGTCTCCAACAGCAACAATATTATGAATCTGAACACACACAAGCAGAATGTAGAAGTAAATAATTGCTCGAAGCTTGGCTCAAGTGTGGCACTCCTTCAAAGCCAGGAATGTACTGTGCGATACATTGCTATGAAACGCTCTCCAAAATATATCTTCTTTGCTGGCTTGTCCGCCGCATAAAAAACTTGCACAGTTGTGCAGTAGATTGCGCACCATCAAAATGGAAATGTGTAATGATCTATATGTTTGCTTGACTGCACCTGGGGAGGTTGAAACCAACTTAACGACACCTGCATGTAGCCGATGCTTTCAGCAGCAAGGAATGCAATCCACAAGTGTGTTTGGCTTTTTATTTGGCTTTTTGTGATGTCAGGACTGTAGGATCCTGGTAATGGCAACGAGGAAAATCAATGTGACTGGCTACAATTATAAGTAAATTAAAGGAAATAATATAAAAAATCCAAAACGAATGGAATGTACACAAAGAAGTATGCTGTCTGAATGTGAAGAAACTTGCCTCCCAGGCTATTTCTTCCCCTGCCCGTACATCATTTGCAATACTGATGAGGACTCAATTGTTTAATTTCTATACAGCAGTAAACTTCTTTGTGCACTTGTATGATAGTTAAGTAAGGGACGGCGTGGCTAAGTTGGTAGAGTGGCCGTGTCAGCAATCGGAGTGTTGCTGGTTACTGGGGTTCAATCCCCACCTTCAACCATCCTAGTCACGTCTGTTGTGTCCTTGGGCAAGACACTTCACCCTTGCTCCTGATGGCTGCTGGTTAGCGCCTTGCATAGCAGCTCCCGCCATCAGTGTGTGAATGTGTGTGTGAATGGGTGAATGTGGAAATACTGTCAAAGCGCTTTGAGTACCTTGAAGGTAGAAAAGCGCTATACAAGTATAACCCATTTATCATTTATTTATCATTTATTATCATCAAAGGATTAGTCATGTTACTTTATTTTAGTTTAATTTTGTCATATTGCATTCAGATTCAGAAATATGTGGTGAAATTAAGTTGTCTGTAATCAGTTATGAATTTCACATTCAACATTGCCTGAACAGTTTATAAAGGTTTAAAGATGGCAATACCTTGACTCTGGAAGAGTACCAGTGCCCATTATTTATTTTCAATGGGGAAAAAAATGGTGTCATCCAGTCGGAGGATTGTGTTCATCTTTTAATGTTTCACTGTACATCCATCCATCCATTTCCTACCGCTTATTCCCTTCGGGGTCGCGGGGGGGCGTTGTGTATATTAAATTAAAATCCGACCAACCAATCAAAACAGGCTTCACACTCATGCTTAATTTGGCTGCTTTCAGCCTCCGGAATGAGAAAGAAGCACTGGCATGGAGTGATGCAAAGTGAGCGATGGTGACATCTGTTAAAGTCTTTTGCTTCATTGACAGTTCAATCCCCTGAGCTAATTACTTCACTTAATGCTGCAACGCCTTGCTTTTTACCAGTGAGGGCAGAAAATTAGTTATTTGGATCTTGGAGTCTTTAGGGTACCATGTTTGGTTTGGTTGAAAGAACCTCTGGCTTGTTTGTTCTGCTAGGTTTCTTTGGTCAAGTGGGAATGCAATCACTCCTGAATCCTGAATCACAAGTAAGCGCAACACTTTATATTTTTTGGAACAAGCCCAATGTCCTCAACAAGTTCCAAAGCCAACATGATTAACATAAAAAATTTGCTCCTTAATGTTTTTCATGAGTGCGCTCAAACGCCCTGTCACATCTGCCCAATCACCTGTCACATTTGTTAGCAGCTCTCAAGAAGCAGACTGTGAACAAAATACCCTTAGCTGTATGGTTATAAAGGCTATTAATCCGGCCCAGAGTTTATGTTAACATGCAAGTAGTAACAGGGATTAGAACATCCCTCTGCAGAGCACATCCATTTAAATTTGGATCACCACCAAATTGCAGAACTTCTTCCTGCAGTTGCCGATTCTGTATTCCCATTAAAGTTCATAAATTATTCACTTATAATTTAGGGAAATGTGCCTATTTAGCAATGTTAATTGATTCCTGGGCCTACTAATTAATAGGCACAAGTTTTAGTTTGTACAAAAAGGATTGGCTAGACCTCTGACCAAACTAACAAAGCAAACAATCTCAAGTCTAGCACGCTGTTAACTAGTTGTAATAAACAGGAAAGTGTAAAAACACCAGTTAAATTTATGTATGATGATAGTTTTAGTCAGATAGTTCCTTTCTTCTGCTCTAATAATACCATTAGACATTTCGAAAGCAAACTCAAAACATATTTGGAAATTGGCAGCCAACGATTACGATAACAAATCATAAAAAGTTAAATGCCGAACAGTTTTTGGTTTGTGAAGCCATGATTTCCCAAATGTTCGGTTGAGCTAACAAGTTAAACAATATTATTAGCAAAGTGTAAAAACAATTAAAATGCGATAAGAGTATACAGATTTTGGAAATTTCCTTTTTTAGGTGCAATGTTGTAATCCTGATACACCAACAAAATCTCAAACTGTTCCCACTAGTATAACTATGATTGTCCAAAGGTCTGACGAAAGTCACAAATCAAACATTGTTAGGTGACAGTAAAACCTAAACATAGTTAAAGGCCTACTGGACTTTATTCTAGATTAAGACCTATTTTGAGAAGTTTGAGATTGACATTGTTACAATTTTCAAAGAGTATTCAAAAAACACTTTAAAAACTATGGATTTACAGCGATTCTTCATGTCTTTCTGTTCCCACCCATTAAATGTCTGAGTGCAACTTTGATTGGCCAAAAATGAAACTAAAGTAATACATTCAAATGTTATTAGCTGTACAATAAATTAGAAAAAAAAACAATTAAAATGCATCTATGGATGTTCTCATTCATTCAGGTCATTGTATTCTCAGGGCATTCAACCAATCACAACTGGACTGTTCAGTTTGTCTTAGAAGATATTTTGCCTCTAATCCAAGCAGGCTTCATCAGTTCTTGCTCATAGACTTAGATTGGTCAGATCTAGTCGAAGTGCTGGGGCCAAAGCCCCAAAAATGTACACTCCAACAAGAAGAGGGTGTGCCTGAGAAACAACAGCTAATGATGTTTGATGTGTTCCATTGATTTGCCAATGCGTAATTTTCCAACATTTGTTTTCTATTTTTTTCTTCTCGGGGTGTTTAATCAATCACAACTGGACTGTTGAGTTTGCTTTAAAATACATGTTGCCTCTCATATGAGCAGGCTTCATCACTTCATGCTTGTAGACTTAGATTGGTCAGATCTAGTCTAAATACTAAACATATTTTTTTACACCACAGAAATGACAAACCATCGTTGCCTGAGTTTGCCCTCATCTTATAAGAGTTGGGCGTTGGTGGGCTTTGACACCAGCATTTAGACTAGATCTGACCATTGTAAGTCTGTGAGCATGAACTGATGAATCCTGCTCGGAAGACAGGTGAAACGTCTTCTAAGACAAACCGAACAGTCCGGTTGCGGTCAGTTGAATGCCCTAGGATAAATAAATACAAAACAAATGATGGAAAACTATGGATTGGCAAATCAATTCAACACATCAAACAATATTAACTGCAAAACCAAAACCAAATAAGTAGCAGCATTTGTTAGCTTTAATGAAAACCGCTTTAAGTAAGTTCTCATTTTTTGTTCTATAGGCTGTATTGAAAATAGAAAGAAAAAATAAACTCGAAAGAACTCTTTGGAGACTATGAATGGCCCATTTTTTGTTCGAATTCGGCATTTCTCCGGACTTTTAGACCAAAATTTCACGCAAAACTGTTTGACTGTTCCAAAGGTCCACTCTACAGTTTGTGTTCAGGTAAGTGTAAAGCAGTGTTTATTGTGTGTGTTTGAGCAATGGGGTCATTCTACATCATGAAGAAAGCAAGGAAATGTGAGAGATACTTTTTGTGTGTCCAGGATCAATGTGACCAGCTTTCAGAGTTTTTTTCTTGGAGACCGAGCAATTAATTAATCAAACTTGAAAACTCAATAGTCCTCTGAGCTCGGGTTTTTGCTGAGGAGACATTACTTTAACTCTACCTTAACTCTTCCCTATCTTCTATAGCCCCCACTCTCTGGGATGAGACAGTGACAGATTGTTAAAGTACAAGACCATAGATCAGGACAGTACTCACGTCATAGCCTGATAGATGGACTCCACCCCGTATCTCATGGCGAACTCGTCCACTATCTCCTGGGACACGTCGTCATAGTAGACTTTCCATGCTTCTTCACCTTTCACTTGCGGGATCTTTACCACGCCGTTGTTCCTGCCCTCAGTCAGGTAGTGGAACAGGTTCTAAAAGAGACAAGAAAGAACAGTGTTCACACACTACAAGAAACATTGAATTCAAATTATTAGCATTACTTCTTAACGTTGGATCTATGGATGTGCGTAGTCATAGATTAACTGATTGTTAAGAATCCTGCAAATTGTGTGGGACTGATTGATTGATCGTATCCTGGAGCAACCGGAAAAAAATGGAGTGAACTACTTGGCGCTGTTGATTAAGTCTTAACTTGTTTGCTGTCTAAAGAAGGTCACATGATGTCAACTGTAGGAAGTCACGCTTCATTATTGTGCACACAGGCATGGCAACAGGAGTTCAGAACATATACTGAAAGAGTCTTCCTTTCCATTCAACATTTTATTCAAACATATATCTACAGATATTTAATAATCTCTCCTTATTCTCCATACCTATCTAGTGTGTTTTTGGGTGTGTAACGATCTATCCATGTTTTCAATTGTATGGGTATGGAGGTATGAATATTTATTTCCCCTCATCTTGTGGTGGCCCCAAGAGAATGCCATCTTTTAAAACTAAGTACATTTGAACTTGCATATGCATAGAACTATTTTACAGTACATCATATCAAATCAAAGGATATTTTTTTCTGCTTCTGTTGCAATAAATTATGTGGCTTGTTTTGGTAGAGCTGCGTATTGTTGTCCCTTACAAAAGTGGTCCCCAACCTTTTTGTAACTGCGGACCGGTCAACGCTCGAAAATGTATCCCAAGGGTATTTTTTTTTTTTGTCATTAAAAAAATACAATTATGTGTGCTTACGGACTGTATGCCTGCAGACTGTATTGATCTATATTGATATATAATGTAGGAACCAGAAATATTAATAACAGAATGATTTAATAAAAAAATAATAATAATTTTTTTTTAATTTTTATTCCTTGTGCGGCCCGGTACCAATCGATCCACGGACCGGTACCGGCCCGGTGGTTGGTACCACTGCCTTACAACACAAATATTGGGTCTCTTCCCCATCGCAGAATGTTTGAAAGCATCGCAAAGCATAAATATGGCCAAAAACAACTAAAAATATCAATTTTACATTAGTATTGGCCACTATGTGAGACCAAATCATTCAGATCCCCCTGTTCAGTATTGTTCAGGATTAAAATAGTATAAAGGTGACTAAAGGGTGTTATTTCATGTCTAGAGGGCTCTGAAACTTTAGAAGGTAGTACACATATTTTTTTGTGCTCTAGCTACAAACATATTCAATTCATGTGGAAATTAATTTAGCACAGTCATGTCCGGAACCAATTAACATAGAAAAACGAGGGATTACTTTATGTTTTTGATTGATTGAATTGATTGAAACTTTTATCAGTAGTTTGCACAGTACAGTACATATTCCGTACAATTGACCACTAAATGGTAACACCCGAATACGTTTTTCAACATGTTTAGGTCGGGGTCCACGTTAATCAACTCATGATACAGATATATACTATCAGCATAATACGGTCATCACACAAGTTAATCATCAGAGAATATACATTGAATTATTGACATTATTTACAATCCGGGGGGTGGCATGTGGAGGGGGTCGGGGCGGAGGGGTTAGGTTTGGTTGATATCAGCACTTCAGTCATCAACAATTATATCATCTGAGAAATGGACATTGTACCAGTGTAGGTCTCACTTTGTAGGATATGTACAGCGAGCAGTGAACATAGTGAGCTCAGAAAGCATAAGAACAAGTATATACATTTGATTATTTACATTTGATTATTTACAATCCGGGGAAGTGGGATGTGGAGGGGGGAGGGTGTTAGTCTAGGGTTGTAGTTGCCTGGAGGTGTTCTTTTAGTGCGGTTTTGAAGGAGGGAAGAGATGCACTTTCTTTTACACCTGTTGGGAGTGCATTCCATATTGATGTGGCATAGAAGGAGAATGAGTTGAGACCTTTGTTAGATCGGAATCTGGGTTTAACATGTAACAATAACATGTAAGAAAAGGGAGATTTTTTTTAATATTGTATTGAGATTATTGCATTGTCTTATATTGTTGTATTTAATAATGTTAAAGTAATGACAAATGAGTGTGTTGATACAAGTCTATTTTGTTTGGCTTTGTCTTTTATTCTGATGCATATCATTATTGATCAATAAGGGCTAAGAATACAAAAGTCTTCATTGATCTTGCAAAATTGTATTTACTTGGTAGAGTATCAATACTGAAATTTGCAGTATTGGTCACATGGACTATCTGGTGCGCAAGGTCCGACGCTGTAAAGCCTCTGTGTGAAACTCGTACAGGTTGTCCAAACGTCTCACCAAAGTAAAATAACTTATGTTTCTAAAGCCACAATCTGACGATACCCTCAACATTAAATACCTGCCTAGCTAACGCTACTGACTGAAACAGCACAATTTCACCTGTCCTGGTGCCTCAAAACCTCCGACATGGCGAACCATCGGACTCTTCTGTATTCTTTTCCAGATAAGGGTAACTTTAATTCGGACTTCATACGAATTAAGTACTATAGTTTGACGAAGCACTCTGTGGATACTATGGGCTGCTAAATAAACAGCATGGATGTGACCGACCACCGTTCTGTCACCGGGAATACGGCCGACCGTTAGTCACGGTAAGATAACATTATCATATTTAATATTGTAGCATGGGAAGTAACGTTAGAGGGATTAATGATGAACAAATCAGCGTTTAAATTGTGTTATTGTTACGATTATGAGACGGAACCATATTAAGGGACATTTGTGTTTGGGGTGAGTTTTCTTACGGCCCTTACCTGTCAGTTATTAATAATAAATGTTTGCGATTATTTGTTTGTATTATATAAAAAAACATTGTTTAAGTTTACTGTACATCCGATACTGTATTGTACCACATTGTATTGATAGTATTTGTATTAAGTAGTGTTTAATCAATCCCAATCAAGATATATCAACATTGCAATTCGACTAAATCGTTTAGAGGCCACATTTTCAATACTAAAAAATGTTTTTGAAAAGCTCCTCAATATTAAAGAAGCTCTGCTAATTTTAAGGACTTAAAATAAACAACTATTTTGAAGGACCAACTACTTACTATTCTAATCTCCTATAACACTTTTTTTCATCAAGTAACACCTCAGAAAACACTTGGCTCTCCAAGTTTCATCATAATGACCAACAATAAAATACAGTAGCGTAGTAAGCCTAAGTATTAATCAAAAACAAGACAGAGGTTTTATTTTTCCAAGTATATTTGTTATTTTTGGCCACTGTCACATTACACATAGTTTGAACAGCAACACTGTGTTAATATAGGAAAATAAAACACCATACTTTAATCAAGTAGTTCTTTGGCATACCACTAGTCAGAGCCCACATACCAATCGTGATACGTGTACCACAGTTTGAGAATCACTGTCCTTTATAATAGGAATACTCTGCTGTCCTGCACACAACGCTTGTCAACGATCATCTATATAAGAGGAGCCCTGCCGTTTTTAAGGATCCGCTCAACAAAATGCTAATCAAAGATCCTCTATGTGACAGGAGTGCTCTGCTGTTTTTAATACTAGTGCAAGAGTCTCTATATGACAAAATCGCTCGGCTGTTTTATGAACAAACTGCAAAAATGTAAATAAAAAATAAATAATGTATGTTTTTATAGTTCTACTGCAAAATAAACACTAGTTAAAGATTCTCTATTTCAAACAAGAACACTACTGCAAAAACAAGTTTCTGTATTAAATTAGCTCTGGCTCAATATGACACAAGCACATTGCTGTTTTTAAGCACATATTGCTAAACACTTGTCAAAGATCCTCATTATGACAGTGCACTGCTGTTTTTAGGCATCTGCTAAAAGCTTTCTAAAAGCTGCAAATATGTAAATCGCCTGATGTCACTGGCTGGATTTGACCCACGGGTTATCAGTTGAACAGCTGTGGTGTAAAGCATTCTGGCAAACTATTCTTTGTCATAATTTTATTTTTTGTATTAAACAGTGTTACAGTAAATTCCTGCTCTTACCTCATGTAAACAGGTGTACTGGCCATGAGGCGGGACCACGTTCTCCTCCCCCTTCATCTCCACACTGATCTTGAGTCTAATGGCGCCGGATACGGCGGATTTGTCCGTTCTCTTATCTGTAAAAAAACAAAACAAATCCAGGCCGACCAACTTTTTCAGTACATTTCAAACTGAAATGAAAAGTAAAAAAAAACAAAAAACAAGAACAGTTTGCAAATAAATTCAAACCCAGTATTTTTTATTGATTTATTTAATTTGTTTTAGTTTATTTCGATCATGAACACACTTGCAGTATACTATATCACTTAATTTCATATCATTTATCCTTGCATCATGTCCGAAAAGGAGTAGGAAGAAGCAAAGCTTATTTAATCCTATCCCTTTCCCACTTCAGAGCGTTTACAAATACATATGTTCATGTCTTCTTTTTGTAACACAATTACATCAGTATATGATTAATATAGCAGTTATTGTAATATATAATTACATCAGTCATGATAAACATACCGAGATTAATAATATCCCGTTTTCATTAAGGTTGAAGGTTTTTCTCATAATTATTCTCATAATTAATTTGAGCAACCTGGATCATATCAGTACATAGTTCTCAAACTTAAGTAAAGAAGTTAAACAATCACTCAACTGTAAGCAAAGGAGGAACATTAAACATTTGTATTTACAACATATCAAATACATCGATGTAAAGAAAACAAACCCGTCCTCCACAGTGGAAGATTGTCCTTGGATGTATCATAACAAGGGCATGAAACTGTCATGAAGCCCATGTATCATATTATATAATGTAAACACTTAACATACGCTGTAAATTTCAAGCATGACGTCATGTACTGTGAACATTAATGGTGTCATAGAGTATAAAGCACTATCTCCCTTATCCTGAATACACTTGAATGTATCATATTAGTGGCTATAATAGATGGGATATCATGTAAATGCAAGCACAAAAATACAGTTAGTCTGTTGGTGAGTTTCCAGCAGTCGTTTCATGCACAAATAAGTGATATTACGCTCAAGTGAGGAATAATTAGGTTACAAAGGGGTCGATATTGGAGAGGAGCTGAAGTGGCTGACAGAGGCATGCAGCTGGAGCGGCTGACACCCGCTTGGGCTTTTATTCATTCATCGCAGGGTATTTAAAGGGACTGAACGGCGGCACCGGTCGAGGCGGGTCACTATTAGCACAAATTGCTTCCCTTAAGCCGGGGAGACAAAACAATACTGCGCTATTAAAGCCGCCGTTCAAATCCGAAGGGAGAGCGGAAATAGCGGAAGACTTCAAACGTAACCACAAGGCGCCCGTGCCATGCCTTTTTGGCTAATTGAGCACTACTGATGGCCTCAACGTGAGCGCACACTTGATCCGACCGTGAATTTATTCTCCTATCTTTGAGGGTAATGGTTATTGGATTGGACAGGATATAATGGTTACATTGCGGCTAGGGTGTAATGGGATTTTCTAGGGTGGGGGCTTGGACATGGATATCTATTTGCTTGTAGCGTGTAAACTTTGTGGCGTGATAACAACCACTGATAACGGGAATTGGAATGCATAGGTGTTGTGAAGTACAAGACGTAATGATGTAATGTCAAGTTAAAGTTAAAGAACCACTGATAGTCACACACACACACACTAGGTGTGGTGAAATTACTCTCTGCATTTGACCCATCCCCTTGTTCCACCCCCTGGGAGGTGAGGGGAGCAGTGAGCAGCAGCGGTGGCCATGCCCGGGAATCATTTTGGTGATTTAACCCCCAATTCCAACCCTTGATGCTGAGTGCCAAGCAGGGAGGTAATGGGTCCCATTTTTATAGTCTTTGGTATGACTCGGCTGGGGTTTGAACTCACGACTTACCGATTTCAGGGCGGACACTCTAACCATAAGATCACTGAGCTGGTTATTCAAGTTATTCAGTTTTTCTTCAATAACCTGGAAAGCCTCCACAATGTCTTTGACCAGGGTCTCAAACGTGCAGCCCGTGGGCCAAAACTAGGCTGGCCGAAGGTTCAATAAGGCCCGCTGGATAATTTAGAAAAGTTAAAAAAAAACATGTATATTATACCATTCCTAAATCATCCACTTGGGGTGCACTGTTGTTTTATAATTTTATTTATTTTAATTTATTTTTTGTCCTGTCCAGCTACTCAGGCAAATCATATTGTTGATGTAGATGCCCGTATTGGCTGTACAGATTTACTTTACAAAAGAGAAGTGTGGGATACTTCTCTTGTTGCCTTATTTGTATTTGACTTTATTAAATAGATTTATATTATTATTTGGTGCAGCCGGGCCGGAGCAGGAAGGGATGGAAAGAGAAAAAAAGGAACACAGAAGTGGAAAGGAGGGGGATAAGACAGAGAGACAACAACAACAGCAAACACAACAATAACAGTAACAACAACAACATCAGCAAATAGGATATGTACAAATATCTATTATCAACAATACAATTGTTCAAATGCAACAATACATATATGTAATGATAACTTGAAATACAAAAGAAAGCAGATACATGGAGGGGATTTTGAAAAAATAATAGAATGGAAACCGTAACAACTGCATACGTCAGACTAATTATGAGTCTTTGTGTGTTTACTTACTACTAAAAGAAAAGTTGTCTCGTATGTTCACTATTTTATTTAAGGACAAACTTGCAATAAGAAACATATGTATAATGTACTGTAAGATTGTTTGTTAAAATAAAGCCAATAATGCAATTGTTTTGTGGTCCCCTTTAATCAGAAAAGTACCGAAAAGTACCAAAAGTATTGAAATACATGTTGGTACCGGTACAACACTAGTGCTTGGTGTGTAATCAATAAGTGTTGGTGCTCAAGGAATACAATATAATATTCGGCGTCACCCCTCCAGGCTAAAAATAGGAAATATTGCAAGCATAACTAAGACGAGAGAAGATAAATACCTTTGACTTAACATGGACGTGGACTTTTTGTGATTTATAAGTAATCATGTAATGATTGTGGTGTTCCCCACTTGACATTTAAGTAGGGTTTATGTGGCCCCTGAACCAAAATGAGTTTTGACAGCCCTGTCTTGGGCCACGTGACTAGTTTGTCAGTAGTGATTGGAGATACATACCTAGATTGTACCAAACATCCATTTCCCCGCTGAGCGTGCGGACCTCAATGATAGTCTGTCCCAGGAAGTCGTCCGACTCGCGCTTAAAATGCTGCTTCACCCTGGACTTGATGTCGTCGTCCTCGTCCCACACACGCACCTTGATGCGGTCCGTGGCGTTGTGACATTCGCTGCGAACGGCAAAAAAAAAGATCCTTCGGTCAGAGCGATTCAACAGCGGGCGACGCCGCATTCGGTGACAGCTCATCAGGTCGGGGCGTTCAGCGGAGCAGAATGACTTAATGTCAAATACCCAATTGGAGATAAACACCGACTTGCACGCACATTCCTTTTAAAGTAGACTACGAGAACAATTCTGGCCTGTCACGGGATGGAAGTGTTTGTGTGTGCGTATGGGCATGCCTTCAATTTTGCGTACAAAAGTAGTTTGTGCCTGGCAGGAAGAATCACCCGAAGACGCGGCGGGACCTTTCCTCTGCATGACGCTCGTTTCTGCGCATGCAAAAGTCACCAGGGAAAAAATCTGCATGTTACACCAGAATGACTGTGTAGCATTCACCTGGAGGATTAGAATTAGAATTAGAATTAAAAATACTTTATTAATCCCAGAGGGAAACTAAAATCCATCGGTAAAAACACCACTATGGAAAATAAGCAACGCTTTTGCCCACTCAGGAGTCAGTTTAGCCGAAGACGAGCCGCTTTTCCGTAAAACCCACCGATGACATCACAGCGTCCTCCCCCGTGATTAAAACCAACAGATTATGACTTGTTCTAATGACATCTTGGGTGCAAAATCCACAAGAACGTCTGCACTAATCCCTTTCTTTGGGAAGCCCGGCGTTCTGCAGCTGCAAAAGTCTCTCTCCGCTAAGCACACAGTAATGTATCACTCGATTAATCTACATCCCTGCAGGAGTAGGAGCCGGTTTTATTACAGCCACCACTGGAGCCTCATTACAGGTGTGGAGACTGTATGCTAGTGGCATAGGCCTTATAGTTTGAAAGCCCTCACTAATGTACATGAGTTGTAATTATGCTTTCCTCGGTTGACATGGAAATTTTGTTTAATGAGGGGTTCGTATTTCCAGGTTCCACTGTATACTAGTCGGTATTGTACATTACCCAAAACCAGTGAAGTTGGCACTAAAAACAGAATACAATGATTTTCAATTGAATAGACAGCAAAGACAAGATATTTCATGTTTGAACTGAGAAATTTGATTTTTTTTTGCAAATCATTAACTTAGAATTTAATGGAAGCAACACATTGCAAAAAAGTTGGCACATGGGCATTTTTACCACTGTGTTACAGGGTTTTTCCTTTTAACAACACTCAGTAAACGTTTGGGAACTGAGGAGACCAATTTTTGAAGCTTTCCAGGTGGAATTTTTTCCTATTCTTGCTTGATGTAAAATGTAAGTTGTTCAATAGTCCAGGGTCCCCGTTTGGGTATTTTAGGTTTCATATTGCGCCACACATTTTCAATGGGAGACAGGTCTGGACTACAGGCAGGCCAGTCTAGTACCGGCACTCTTTTACTATGAAGCCACGCTGTTGTAACGCGTGGCTTGGCATTGTCTTGCTGAAATAAGCAGGGGCGTCCATGATAACGTTGCTTGGATGGCAGCATATGTTGCCCCAAAACCTGTATGTACTTTTCAGCATTAATGGTGCCTTCACAGATGTGTAAGTTACCCATACCTTGGGCACTAATACACCCCCTTTTGAACTCTCCGCCTATAACAATCCGGATGGTTCTTTTCCTCTTTGTTACGGAGGACACCACGTCCACAGTTTCCAAAAACAATTTGAAATGTGGACTTGTCAGACCACAGAACACTTTTACACTTTGCATCAGTCCATCTTAGATGAGCTCAGTCTTTTTCGCCACTTGTGCCAGCTTTTTTGAAACATGTTGCAGGCTTCAAATTCCAAATGAGCTAATATTTGCAAAAAATAAAGTTTTCCAGTTTGAACGTTAAGTATCTTGTCTTTGCAGTCTATTCAATTGAATATAGGTTGAAAAGGATTTGCAAATCATTGTATTCTGTTTTTATTTACGATTTACACAACGTACCAACTTCACTGGTTTTGGGTTTTGTAATAAAGAACGTTCATTTAGTCAAATTCCCATCCTTACTTTTAAAGGCCTACTGAAACCCACTACTACCGACCACGCAGTCTGATAGTTTATATATCAATGATGAAATCTTAACATTATAACACATGCCAATACGGCCGGGTTAACTTATAAAGTGACATTTTAAATTTGCCGCTAAACTTCCGGTTCGAAACGCCTCTGAGGATGACGTGTGCGCGTGACGTAACCCGGCGAACACGGGTATGCCTTCCACATTGAAGCCGATACGAAAAAGCTCTGTTTTCATTTCATAATTCCACAGTATTCTGGACATCTGTGTTCGTGAATCTGTTTCAATCATGTTCATTGCATTATGGAGAAGGAAGCTGAGCAAGCAAAGAAGAAAGTTGTCGGTGCGAAATGGACGTATTTTTCGAACGTAGTCAGCCACAACAGTACACAGCCGGCGCTTCTTTGTTTACATTCCCGAAAGATGCAGTCAAGATGGAAGAACTCGGATAACAGAGACTCTAACCAGGAGGACTTTTGACTTCGATACACAGACGCCTGTAGAGAACTGGGACAACACAGACTCTTACCAGGATTACTTTGATTTGGATGACAAAGACGCAGACGTGCTACTGTGAGTATGCAGCTTTGGCTTCTAAACATTTGATCGCTTGACCGTATGTGCGCAACATTTTTTTGCGTATGTACGTAACTTTTTTAAAATATATAAGCTTTATGAACCTTGGGTTAGGTGAATGGTCTTTTGGGCTGAGTGATTGTGTGTGTTGATCAGGTGTTTGAATTGTATTGGCGTGTTCTATGGAGCTAGGAGCTAGCATAGGAGCTAGGAGCTAGCATAACACGTACCGTACCGTACGTGCGTGTCACGTACATAACTTTTTAAAAATATATAAGCTTTATGAACCTTGGGTTAGGTGAACGGTCTTTTGGGCTGAGTGATTGTGTGTGTTGATCAGGTGTTTGAATTGTATTGGCGTGTTCTATGGAGCTAGGAGCTAGCATAGGAGCTAGGAGATAGCATAACACGTACCGTACCGTACGTGCGCGTCACGTACGTAACTTTTTAAAAATATATAAGCTTTATGAACCTTGGGTTAGGTGAACGGTCTTTTGGGCTGAGTGATTGTGTGTGTTGATCAGGTGTTTGAATTGTATTGGCGTGTTCTATGGAGCTAGGAGCTAGCAGAGGAGCTAGGAGCTAGCATAACAAACACGCAGGTGTTTTTATGCAGGATTAATTTGTGGCATGTTAAATATAAGCCTGGTTGTGTTGTGGCTAATAGAGTATATATATGTCTTGTGTTTATTTACTGTTGTAGTCATTCCCAGCTGAATATCAGGTCACCCCCGGCTCTCACAGCATCTTCCCTATCTGAATAGCTTCAACTCCCCACTAGTCCTTCACTTGCACTTTACTCATCTACAAATCTTTCATCTTCGCTCAAATTAATGGGGAAATTGTCGCTTTCTCGGTCCGAATCTCTCTCACTTCATGCGGCCATCATTGTAAACAATAGGGAACTTTGCGTATATGTTCAACTGACTACGTCACGCTACTTCCGGTAGGGGCAAGCCTTTTTTTTATCAGATACCAAAAGTTGCAATCTTTATCGTCGTTGTTCTATACTAAATCCTTTCAGCAAAAATATGGCAATATCGCGAAATGTTCAAGTATGACACATAGAATAGATCTGCTATCCCCGTTTAAATTAAAAAAATTCATTTCAGTAGGCCTTTAAATTTTTTTTTTGCCTTTGACTGAGTGTTTAGCATTTGTTAAAAATAATAACCAAGAGTTAAAATTAGGGGTGTGATGATTGATCGATATATCGATTTATATTCCTAAATTCCAAGTATATCGATCTGTGCTTTACCAGTTGGCCTTTGGGAAGACATGTAACGATCCAACATTGATTCGAAAGGCAATATATAAATTTTATCAATAGTAGAAAAAAGAAAACATTGGATTTAGGAACAGTGGACTTTACATGAAGTTTAGCAATTTTTAATGAAAAGGACGTTAAACATTAAGTCTGTATTCATGTATGTGGCGTCATCAAAACCAAAAATGCGGAGAGCAACGGTGGTCGAAAAAGGTCATAACAAATGCAAACGTAATATCAATAATTGCAACACCACAACTTTCTGATACAGCACAGTTGCAAAAGCTACAACAAATAAAAACGACATCACAATAATATAAAACCTCAACTTAACTTTAAAATACAAAGGATACAACGGACAAAACAGAAGTGACAACAGAGCAAGTTCGCCTACGGCCAAGGTTAAAAATAGTATAATAAACACTCACAGTATATTATTATTATAAAAAGTTATTTATGACTGAATAAGTGGTCGCACTTCACTTACGTTTCCAACTTTCCTCATTACACCCTACGCCATTTGGTCTGTGTGTCGCAAAAATGTGTTCGCTGTCATCAATGTGTGTGTCTATGATGTTCCGTGTTTATTAAAATGAGAGTAGCAGCAGGTCAAACCACTGCTCATTGAATCTGAAAATATTTTGTTGCCCCTAATTTCTCAGGGAAATGTACTGCTAATTAAACCTAAAGAGATGTTGGTTGCACTTTATTTTTGATGCTAATATAGTATTACTTTTAAGTCAAAAACAAAAGCTAAAGTAGCAGGTAAATCTACTGTTATAATGTCGGTTCTTGTACTAGATCGGTAGGTCGTGAGTTCAAACCCCGGCCGGCCGAGTCATACCAAAGACTATAAAAATGGGACCCATTACCTCCCTGCTTGGCACTCAGCATCAAGGGTTGGAATTCGGGGTTAAATCACCAACATGATTCCCCAGCTCAGCCACCGTTGCTGCTCACTGCTCCCTTCACCTCTCAGGGGGTGGAACAAGGGGATGGGTCAAATGCAGAAGGTAATTTCGCCACTCCTAGTGTGTGTGTGACTATCATTGGGACTTTAACTTTAACTTTCATTTAAAAAGCAGAAACGGTTTCCCTTTGATAATCCAACCTAAAGTGTTAATTGTGCTTTATTCAAATAAGATGTAAATGCATTGGCCATTAATTGTTGTTTACTTGCTTGTTTGTATCCATAGTCAATTTATACCTAACTCCCTTTCAAGAATTAACAGAAATATAGGAAACTTATATCCAGTATTTATTTCAAAGTCACACTGGTTAATTTTTGGGGGGGCAAAAAAAGTTACTGAATCGAATTCGACTCACTGAATCGCTTCGGAGCGTATCGTTCTGAAAAAAAACATTCCTTGAATTGTATCAGCAACCACACATTCTGAATCGAATCGTTAAAACGAATCTTTTACACCCTGAGTTGAAATATAATTTTTCCAATTTCTGCTTGAAGTAAAGATAAGGAAAAAAGCCCCTCTTCAATGTATGTAAAATTATACAGAATTAATGTCAAATAATATTTTTTTCTTTTGCTTTGACTTATCAATCAAAGATATCTCATCAAACGGGCACGCCTTAATAGGGAATAATATATGAATAGGAGCTAGTATGGATAGAAACCTCTGGAGAAAATGATTAAACCCCGAGCCCATCACACGAGCGTAGTAGCATCGCCGCGAGTAAAAACGTCGGGCGAAGGTGACGATGGATGAGGGTGTGCAGTGATTCATAAACACTTGTCAGCCACTCACATTACTGGCCTCATAGCTCTGACCAGCTGCACTCATCACAGTGAAGCATCGCCACAATGGCTTGTGAAGTGCTATTGTGGTCGAGCGCACGGCGGCATCAGACGTGCGGAGGTACTGCATCATAAATCTGATGTCGCGAGGCAAGACACGTTTATGTTGATTGTTACATGTTGATTAATGCTGTTGGAGTGTTATACTTATTGTGTCGCTTCCCACCTCCATATAGTAACCGTTATCAGAATGAATCTTTAAAAAAAAAAAATCCATGGAATGGCCATTTATGCTGAAAAAGACCTTGGGGATGATGCTTGCGATTGAGCAGGGATAAAATAGCGATTTATAACATGATGCGCAGTTCTATAGCATTTTAGCACCATCCAAATGGAATTCTGAGGCGGTAAACAGAGCAGACAGAAGTAATACATTACATTCATGTCTCGGAATTCTGTACATTCATCAGGATACTGTACCAATTGCTGTATAGGCCTTTTATAACTTAAAGAAAGAAGCTTTCCTTGGAGCAGTTGAGGGCACCGATGTTAGTTCTACACAAGCTGCATATTTACATTTAATAGATAACGGGTGTCAAACTAATTTTAGATCGGAGGCCACATGGAGAAAAATCTACTCCCAAGTGGGCCGGACTGCGTAAATCACGGCACGATAACTTAAAAATAATGACGAACTTCAGATGGTTTTCTTTTGTTTAAAAATAGAACAAGCACATTCTGAAAATGTACAAATCATAATGTTGCTGGGATTTTTTTTTACACTTACCTGTTGCGGTTAATAGTATTCTACCTTTGTTTGTTGTTATTTATACTTTCTGAATAAATTATGTGATAATGTTCATCAGTCAACTCATTGGTGTTAATTTTCAATCTATCAAGATAAAAAATATGTATCAAAATCAATTTACAGGATGTTATTTATGTAGTTTGCTCATTTTTCTCGACTGGTGCCCTAACATCAAGTGGTTTATTTTTTTTTTTACATATGTAGTATCATCTACAAAGATACAAATATTTGCTATTGCGACATCTAGTGGACACATTTAGAACAGCAGTTTCTTTCATTCAAAAATGTTGGCTCATTTTTGTACTTAGCAAACTCATCCCACGGGCCGGATACAACCTGTTTGCGGGCCTGATCCGGCCCGCGGGCCGTACGTTTGACACCCCTGCATTAGGTCATACAGATGAAAATGATCTCATGTCATTAACACTTTAAATATAAGAAACTATACCAGCATTGTTCTGGCAGTAGGATTGAGGTAGTTACTTTTGTTATTGTCAAAGCAAAAGTGGTTATAGTAACTAAACTAATATAGTGTTTATGAGCAAAATGTACAGAAATTATTTTATTTATCTTATAAACATTGAGCAAGATAGGTTGAGTATCTAATTGATCATAACCCAATGATCAAACACATATGATACGCACACAGCATGTAGTTAAAAGTGACAAAATCATAAACATAATCAATTAAAAGATTAAGCATTCAAGCAATTGTGTGAAACTGATTGTCTTTTTTGAAGTAAAACACAGTGCACTACTTGGTTACAACCAGCAGAGGCACTGTCTAGCAATAGTGGTACAAAAAAGACCAATATGGCATCAGCTATGGGAAATTTTTTTTTTTTTTTTTTACCCTTTATGTCAAGGGTCCCCAAACTTTTTGACTCGGGGTCCGCATTGGGTTAAAACAATCTGACTGGGGGCCGAGCTGTATATACTGTATATATATATATATATATATATATATATATATATATATATATATATATATATATATATATATATATATATATATATATATATATATATATATATATATATATATTTTTTAGAGAGTAACAAGCGGTAGAAAATGGATTAGAAAGGACAGAATTAAAAAAATAATAATTAAAAAAAATATATAATAATTTACTTGGGACTTCCTGTGGGCCTGTAGTTTGGGGACCCCTGCTTTATGTCATGTATATAGTTACAGAGCTGACAACATTTGGTGTTAGCAATCCAGTAAATCTCCTTTCATGCACTTTTGTCACAGCTCGAGACTGCATTCCTGTTTCAAGTAAGGTTTTGTGCTCTTGAAAACCTAAGGATGAATTGCGGCGAGTGTTTTTTTCTGTGAGACGACTCCTATGCGCTGATTTTAAATACACTACAGCAGGCCTGGGCAATTATTTTGACTCGGGGGGGGGGGCAAATTTAGAGAAAAAAATGTGTCTAGGGCCTGTATATCTATTTTTAGGAACACTACTACAAAACCTCAAAATAATGTATGATTGAATGTTAAAACAATATGACAGACCGCCTTAAAGGGAATGGAATTTACAATTTTTTTTACTGAATGAGACACCCAGAATGTAAATGAAAATAAAGAATGTGGGATTTACAATATTAACTGTGAATGATAAAAGACTGAATATTGACAACATATAAACGTTACACCCCCTCTCGATATTTTACAATCAAGCGAAATGCAACAAAAATGCAATAAACACAGCGAAATATGAACACCTATGATCTGATATATCTGATACTTAACTAAGTTTTAGAACTTTGTTGTAAAAATCTCCTTTTGCGTCTGTCCCTGACACCCGCATTTCAGGCTGGCCGCTCTCTGGAAACACTCTGTGGAAACACTCTGTGGAGACACTCTGTGGAAACGCTCCCCACCCACACTGCTTGGTGCCTCGTCTGAGCTGCTGTGACGTAGATTACCATAGTAACTAGTATATCATGCAAAAGCGCAGATTCCAACCATTGAAATACTTTGCATAGTTCAAGACTTACAGTAATTTGAAAACATCACTGCACATCATAATGGCAGCTACAGTTTCGATCTTAAAGATCTAAAAAAACTTTTTGGGAATGTCCGGTGGGCCAGATTGAAAAGCTTAACGGGCCCCATGCGGCCCACGGGCCTTAATTAGCCCAGGTCTGCACTACAGTATACACCTCAATATTAGGGGTGGAACGGTTCTCATAATCCAACTTTCAAAGCTTATTACATTTGTGGTAGGACTGGACAATTATGGCAAAAATATTAATCACTATTACAAACGTATTTTGATTGGTGTTGTAATCCCGATTATTAATGATAATAATGTTGTTAGCGCAGCTGGACCGGCTGTGACGCACCGCGCTATTATTTTGACGGGAGGAAGTGGGCTGTGCTGTTATCCTCAGCTTGGCGACGAGTGAGAAGAACACAGTGTTGTCATAAAGCCTAATGCAACCCTCAAATAAACATCTCTGTCCCACAGCTTTTTATAGTCAAGTCATACTGCGTCATGCAATGTACTGAGCTGCATGTCAGTCACATGACATGACTGGCATCACATGCAATTACATTACTGATTTGTATCAGTCCCTGGAAAATTCAGCATTATATCATATACTATACACGGCTTTTAGCACGTGATAACATAACTACACCGCTACGTAACATGTCCACGCGCATTAGCTCTGTGGGTTACTGGCTAATGATCTAATGCAGGGGTGTCAATGTCATTTTAGCTCGGGGGCCGCATGGAGGAAAATCTGTGCACACGCGGGCCGGTCTATTAAAATCATGGCATTAAAACTAAAAAATAAAGACAATTTCAGATAGTTTTCTTTGTCTTACTTAGGCCAAAAATAGAACAAACACATTCTGAAAATATTACAATAAAAATATAGAAAAAAATACCGTCAGCGGTAAAGTTTAGATCCATGAAGGAAAGAAGAAAGCGAATTAATGTTTATAACTGAATACATTTACATATGCATGAAAACATTGTTTTATTTTGTATAATTTTTTTTATGAATTAAGTAACGTTTACGACAATTTTTTTCCAAAACACAATATAGGATGTGAGATATATAACAGGATAATGCATATATTTGTCATCTGTTTTTAAAACGCTGACAAAAAAGTGGGACCCCAAAGATTTACCGTGGCACCCCATTTTTATGACTTGATGGGGTCCCTGGGACCCCATTTTGAAAATTACTAGCGCCAACACTGATGGAGTATTGGTGCGTACAAAACAGCAGCAGGCGGCTGTGGCCTGCGGGCCGGTTCTAATACTAATCAAATATCATCCCGCAGGCCATACATCATTCATTTGCGGGCCGGATCTGGCCCACGGGCCTTGACTTTGACACCCCTGATCTAACGTTAGCTATCAGTGAATATTTATATATATATATATATATATATATATATATATATATATATATATATATATATATATATATATATATACATATAAAACAACAACATGACTGCTAATTATTCGTTGCTTCTCTAGGACTGTTTTTGTATGTGTGTACGTGCTCCCTATCTGTACGAGTGTACGAGACAAGCATGAAGACCAAATAAATTCCTCAGACCGATAAGCATTGTTCATTATTCAATATAATTAGTAATTGCTACGAATAATGACATAACCTAGTCTGTGGTGTTCTTATTAGTTTGTTTGAAAAAAAACTGAGAGCAAGTTGCAAACAGCTGAGCCCCTTTAAAATGAATAATTTATATCTAGTTCTTTTATTCTTATTTTTCTAAAAAAACAAACAAATTTGAATTCATTTGGTGGTGGTATGATATGACACAGCTCTAATTGACAGATTGATTACCGTATTTTTCCGACTATAAGGCGCACTTAAAATCCTTTCCTTTTCTCAAAAATCGACAGTGTAACCCGGTGCGCCTAATGTACGGAATAATTATGGTTGTGCTTACCGACCTCAAAGCGATTTTATTTGGTACATGGTGTTATAAGTGTGACCAGTAGATGGTAGTCACACATAAGAAATATGTGTAGACTGTAATATGGCGCCAGTAAATATCACCAAAACTTTAAATGTTCCATTGAAAAAAATAAACATTACACACGGCATTCAAAAATCTGTCAAAATGTTTTAGTATGACTTGATGGATTGTCGGCCCGTTACGGCTACCGTAGTCAGAGATACAAGTATTACTATGGTGTGTGTATGAGGACGGCAAAATGGCACCCATTAGCAGACATATTATCTGGCGTTTTGTTTCACAATATTATGCAAAACCAACTTTTCTTACCTTCTGGTACCTGCTGATGTGTATTTGAGATCTGCATAAGTCCTGAAAATTTGCGCTAGTCCGCCACTGTAGTCCGTGCCGGACTATTTTCTTGTTATGGTACATTCACCCTCTGCTGTTGCCATTTCTAATATTAAGTAGCGTAAAGTTCTAACTTATATCTGTCAGTAGACTCGCTATGGAAGCGCTAAAAACTACCAGTGTTGTAGGTTTACATTATTCACCCACATAATTTTAGTTATTAGAGAGTTCCGGTCGGACGTTTTTTCACGGGACACATTTCCGGCGTTGCACTAGTGAGCCACGGATGAGGAGATGCTGCTCCGTTATTGATTTAAGTAAGGTCTGAATGTCATTAAAACAGTTAGCTCCATCTTTTGACACTTCTTCCACTCCCGTCCTTGCACGCTACACCGCTACAACAAAGATGACGGGGAGAAGACGCTGTCGAAAGTGAGCCATTATATAAGACCGCCCACAAAATGGCGCATTCTGAAGCGACTGTCAGAAAGAGACTTGAAGATGATCTGTAAAACATCATCTATGCATTATTTTGACCAAAGAACCACCATTACATGTTATGTAGACCACAAGGAAGTGTTTTACATTTAGAAAAAAATCATAATATGACCCCTTTAATGCGCCTTATAATCCGGTTTGCCTTTTGTGTAGAAAAAGACCCAAATAGACCTGGCTAGACCCGCTCATCGGCAGTGCGCCTTATAATCCGGTGCGCCCTATGGTCCAGAAAATACGGTAATTTAGTTTGAAAATGTATTTAAAATGAAACCAAACTGTCACGAGAGCAAGACATACACAATTATAATAAATTAAAACATGTTAACAACATGAATAGCATTTAGATAGATAGATAGATAGATAGTATTTTATTGATTCCTTCAGGAGGGTTCCCTCCGGAAAAAAAATGTAACTATTAAAAATCTATGGAGCCCCTAAAGGGACATGGGAATTTTATTTTTTTTTAGACATGTATCTCGTGCGCACGAGAAAGTATCTCGTGGCCACGAGAAAGTATCTCGTGGCCACGAGAAACTTTTTATAAAAAAATAAAAAAAATATTATTTAAAAATTTTTTTTTTAATTTTTATAAAAACTTTCTCGTGCGCACGAGAAAGTTTCTCGTGGCCACGAGAAAGCATTGGATGCGTGCTGATGGTTTGGTGTGTGTTAAAATGGCAGTTTAGGAGTTAATATGGCTGTATTTCCAATTAGGACTTTCCCCCATGTGTGTTGTGGCAAAATGTGAATGCTTGATTAGTAGGTGTGAGACAAACACTTTATCTTCCTGGTTATTGTAACGCTACGTGTTTGACATTATTTAAGACGTTATCATGCCCGGGAAAGGACAGTTTTCCTCTTCTGTGGCTGTGGGGGGTGGGCGTAGCTTGCGGACCTGCAGCGAAGCGGAGTGTGCCAGTTAGTCCGATGTTGATGTGATCAAACTTCTTTCTTGTTTGGAAGATACACACACAATTGTAACTGTTATTTCTTCCTGCACATAATACATATGTACAATGTGTTTGGATGTATTCATTTATGTAAAATTGTCATTAAATGTAATATTGCCTGACAAAAAGTGATTCGACGTAATATTTTGATATTTGCACATCGCATATTTACACACGTGCATCTGACTAGAATACCCTTATGTGCATTACATATATCAACATCAACTACCTACTGTACTGTTTACTTGTTGAAATACCCTTTTTAGAGCAAATATCTACCCATATAATTTATATGTGTATATAATATATATATATATATATATATATATATATATATATATATATATATATATATATATATATATATATATATATATATATATATATATATATACATAAATACACAGTATATACACGCACACACACACATATACATGTATACTGTATAGGAAGAAACACACATACATATATACAGTATACATATATACACACAAACACTAAATTTGACATACAAAATAACTACTATTTTTAAGAACAAGTTACAGTAATATATAATATATATATACACTACCGTTCAAAAGTTTGGGGTCACCCAAACAATTTTGTGGAATAGCCTTCATTTCTAAGAACAAGAACAGACTGTCGAGTTTCAGATGAAAGTTCTCTTTTTCTGGCCATTTTGAGCGTTTAATTGACCCCACAAATGTGATGCTCCAGAAACTCAATCTGCTCAAAGGAAGGTCAGTTTTGTAGCTTCTGTAACGAGATAAACTGTTTTCAGATGTGTGAACATGATTGCAGAAGGGTTTTCTAATCATCAATTAGCCTTCTGAGCCAATGAGCAAACACATTGTACCATTAGAACACTGGAGTGATAGTTTCTGGAAATGGGCCTCTATACACCTATGTAGATATTGCACCAAAAACCAGACATTTGCAGCTAGAATAGTCATTTACCACATTAGCAATGTATAGAGTGTATTTCTTTAAAGTTAAGACTAGTTTAAAGTTATCTTCATTGAAAAGTACAGTGATTTTCCTTCAAAAATAAGGACATTTCAATGTGACCCCAACCTTTTGAACGGTAGAGTATATATATACATGCTTATATATATATATATATATATATATATATATATATATATATATATATATATATATATATATATATATATATATATATATATATATATATATATATATATATATATATATATATATATATATATATATATATATATATTATATACACATATATATATATATATATATATATATATATATATATATATATATATATATATATATATATATATATATATATATATATATATATATATATTATATACACATATAAATTATATGGGTAGATATTTGCTCTAAAAAGGGTATTTCAACAAGTAAACAGTACAGTAGGTAGTTGATGTTGATATATGTAATGCACATAAGGGTATTCTAGTCAGATGCGCGTGTGTAAATATGCGATGTGTAAATATCAAAATATTACATCGAATCACTTTTTGTCAGGCAATATTACATTTAATGACAATTTTACATAAATGAATACATCCAAACACGTTGTACATATTTATTATGTGCAGGAAGAAATAACAGTTACAATTGTGTGTGTATCTTCCAAACAAGAAAGAAGTTTGATCACATCAACATCGGACTAACTGGCACACTCCGCTTCGCTGCAGGTCCGCAAGCTACGCCCACCCCCCACAGCCACAGAAGAGGAAAACTGTCCTTTCCCGGGCATGATAAAGTCTTAAATAATGTCAAACACGTAGCGTTACAATAACCAGGAAGATAAAGTGTTTGTCTCACACCTACTAATCAAGCATTCACATTTCGCCACAACACACATGGGGGAAAGTCCTAATTGGAAATACAGCCATATTAACTCCTAAACTGCCATTTTAACACACACCAAACCATCAGCACGCATCCAATGCTTTCTCGTGGCCACGAGAAAGTTTCTTGTGGCCACGAGATACTTTCTCGTGCGCACGAGATACATGTCTAAAAAAAAAAAAATTCCCATTTCCCTTTAGGGGCTCTGTAAAAATCTAATTAAAACAACGAGTACAAAAAATATCAATGGAAGTGCTGATTTTAACACAAAAACAAAAACACTCTTAACCGCAATCGATGTGCCTGTTTTGTTGAGAGTAGTACAAACGTTTAAAGTACATGAAATTGCCATCTGAGAACTGCAGCTGGAGAAAAGAAGAGACAGAAACATGAAATATTATCCCTCATCTGATCATTTGCAGTGGAAGCAATATAAACTGGTCTTCTGACCAGCAATAATAGCTTTAATATATATATATATATTTTTTGTGGTATTTTTTAGTTCTCTTCCCCTGCTTCCCACCTTGTCAGAAGCAGCAGGTATGCGCAGACGCCGTCTGAGCAACAGAGGATTTTTCATCACTACCAACGGACCGTTTGCTTGTTTCATTACAGCACGTCTTCATAACGTTACAACACTATCGACATGAATGAGCACATCGAGCGGTGGAACGTGGGTTTATTTACTCTCAAGTTCAAGTTGAAATGAAGTCGGCGGTGGCAGGATAGCAGCTTAGCTAGCATGTTGCAACTCTTGCGAGTCCCGAGAGCATCAATGCTGGGGTTTTGTACAGTCTGTTTTTTATTTGCCAATTTCATGGTTCGATCTGTTATTCCGTTAACGCAGAAATCCCAGTGGCCTACGTTTCAAACCGATTAGTACCTCAAAGACAAAAGAAAAAACATAATCCACGTGAAAAAATTCTGAACTGTTCGGTAAACCATATAAAAGATCGCTATATTATATACTATACACACTACAGTATATGAAGAACCCAGAAGAGTTTGCATGTCTGCCAAAGTGCTCATATACAGCAGAACTATAAAACGGACACACACCGTATCTCTCACTGTTTGTCTTTTCCGCTAGCCATTTTTACTACAGAAAAGCCTCCACAACTCCTGCTTGTTCTTCACCTCACGTTGTGCAATGCACATGCATATAATAGGAACTACACACGCACACAAACCAAACAGGGTGGCAAAAATGCCTAAAAACAGGTTACTCCAAAACACAACTTTTAGTTTGACAGTTTACCCGGTGCAGCTCAAAACTCTCCGGACCATATATAAATGTGCCACGACATGAACTGCGGCAAAAACATGTTAAAAATGAAATTGTTTTGTCATATTTTTCTTTTGCGTGTTCACACAGACCATTAAAATGTAGATGGTGACACATTTTTCTGCTACAATAGAGACAAAAAATAGAAGCAGGTGGACTTGTGACATTCCTGGGACTATAAAACATTAGGGAAAAGGCAGGCAGATGGTCAGGACAATAGAGAGGACATGATACGGTATGTCACATACAGCTAAAGCAATTTATTCGGTCCTTAAAACAACAGGGATTAGAACTCTGCTGCTTACCCTGATGGATGTTACCGCAAAGCTGTGACAAGGCTGGCTTTAGCACCGCCACTGCAGCTGCTGTGTTTCATGTTTTATCAATTCGTAGTACCCCCCTTAGCTATTGATTACCCAGGTTTACAGGCTAAACAAGGGATTGGATCCCAAATGAGGTATTCTTAGAGAGCACTTACAAGTAAAACCTCTCGTCCCACACCGGATTGAGGTTGCCAAAAATTGTCTTTGTCCTGCGCTTGGTCTTCCCCACCTGGACGGTGACATATGGGTCGCTGGAGCCTGTTTTGTCCTTGGCCTGGAGCCCTTGCGCACTCATGACTGTGTTAGGAAGAAAAATAAGGGCAAATTCAAGGCAGGGTAGACAGCTTGCCAGTAAGGGCACCGTGAATCAATTCAGTGTGTGCAATTGTATCTTAAATCATTGGTTTAGGATTATTTAGACGGTTTGTAATGAGTGCAATCAGCTCTGTTGTTGCCATTTGGATACTATATCCCTTACTTAAGCAGTCCATAATTTGCAAGAAGCAACCAAAACACCCGCTGTGTTGCTTTAGTGCTACAATCAGTCATTTGTCCTTAGTCCCACTTTGAAACAGCCACTGGCACTTCATTTCCAGACACCATTGCAGAATATTTTCACAGGAGTTTTGAGTGCATTACTCAGGCAGAAGCATGTTACTTCCTTTTTTAAAGTGTTTGCTTTACATTCAATGTATACTTTGCTGGGTTGGGTGGCAAACATCACTGTTGGTATCATTAACAGGATTCACCTTCCTTTCATTTAGCACACAGTGTTAAGTCTATGCATAATTAATGTCCTATCAAGGCCGTAAATCTCCTCCTATGTGTGTGTGCGCCTGCTGCTACCAATATTTCAAGACTTGAAACTGAAGAATGACGAATGACCTGTCATTCAGAATTCTACGGTTCCACATGCACAAAGGAAGGCGTAAAAAAAAAATAATGTAGTGTTTCACTGCGCCATAAAGGGGAGGAAAAGCAGACTGGATCATTAAATATGCAAGGGCCTGGTTAAATAATTCAGACTACATATACAGTATATGTATGCCCAGCCCAATGCAGGCAGAAGTTGGAGGCGAGGCTGTAGAGGGTTGAGCAGCCGTGACCTGTTTACTCCCAGAAGGGACAAAAACAAATGCCTCCTGTGGTAGAGAAAGTGTGCAAAGGTCTCAGGGTCTTAAAAAGTGGAGAACAAACAACATATGAATGATTGTGTTTCCAATAATTTTTTTGTTCTTTATTTACCAAATCATTTTGCTTTCAGTCAAAGATGGCCAACAACTTTACTGTGAAGTTATAGTACACTCAGAACTGGAGGTTTTGCAAAACTCCTCAGTATTCTGATGTTCCTTTTGCATATTCTTCTTTCAGATATGTTCAATTATTAAGGTTAAAGACTTACTCAGGCCCAGACCTTCCAGTAGTAGGAACAGAATATCTCCTGGCTGCAGCCTGAGAGCTGTGGAGTCCCTGCCAGTTGTTGCTTATTGAATGAATGATAAATAAATGACCGCTCAATAGGCACATTTTAAAATGGGACATTCAATAGACCCCTTGAGATATCAACAGAGGCAACCCTTTTTTTTTTCTTCCCAATCCCATCCCTCCAAACCTTTTATTTGTGCCTCCCCGCCTCCTTCTGTCTGCAGATCTATTGACAAAGGTAGAAGTGCAAAATGTGCAGTAACTGAGCCTGGCCTGACACACAGTAGTTACCACCGTGATGGATTGGATGCCTGAGATTGAGGCAACCTTGTTGACCTTACCTGATGTAACCAGTTAAATCCAAGCCGAAGTAGTCCCGTAAAAGCGTAACAATTGGGTTAGTACTTTGCTACTACATTATATTTTTGTGAATGGTCTCTTTTTGTCAATGGTACCACTACTGTAGAAGAGGTAGTAACAGGAACACGTTTTCCATTTCCACGGCTCCTTTTTTACTATAAAGGTTGGTGAAGACAATAAAGTTCATGACGAGGGAAGGATCATCAATTTCCCCTTTACTACCACCAAAAATGTTAGGTTGTATTAAGCATGAAATAACCCATGAAATTACCAGCTTTCTGAAATGTACGCTGTAACAAGAGACCTTCTGAAGGTGCTTTGTAGAGCCGTCTTGTCGAATTCCACTCAGGCGCTTGACATTTTGATTGGCATCTCAAAGAGAGCTCTGGTGAACTCATTTCCGGAACTCACCGTGCAAACTTGTTAGAATATGCAATTCTGGGATTACCCTGTGAGTGAACTCCCCTCCTAAAACATTACATGCAGTGCCTCCCGAAGGCTTTTTTATTTGCCATTCTGACGCTAGTTTAACATTTGCCAGGAGCAGGGCCGCAGCGTTTCCATTAGTATTTTTATTTTTTTACTGAAGCTTAACATGTATACAGTGCCTGTAGAAACTGTAGAAATTCTAATTTCTCCTGTTGCTTTTTTTAGTAAACTGCACAAGCTGCGGGGAAAGTTTGGGAGGGTCGGCAAAGTTGACCCGGACTGTTTTCACTTTCTCACATAGTATCAGAAGTGCTTCAACTGTAACGAAAGAGCTGGCATTTATTGACATATTTACCTTTTACACAAATCCCAGCAAAGTCAACCCCCACATTTTCACCTGACGGTATCTTTTGGGCAGTAACCGAGCCAGGTTGACGCCTCTGTGTAAGGGGCGAGCGTGGTCAAACTGTACCACCCTGAACTCTGAGATTAATGACAAGTATATACAAATTAGGATCCCACAATTTATGTGAGATGATCTTAACTTGTAGTTATAAGATTTATGATCTGGAGGACAGAGAACGGAGGGTGACACAAGCTAAGGCATTGGTAGATCTCACGGTCATCAGTGAGTTTTGTGAAGAATATTTTGTTAGTGCATTTTTCTGTACTGTATTCAACCAATATGCAATAACTTTTAACTGAAGCATCCAGTGAACAAGGCTTACCAGTGATGCTGATTTTAGCGGACCATTTGGAGGTACCATCAAGCACAGCCTGCTTTGCTGTTTTTAGATGGCTGGCAAATTCCTCTTTAGAGATGTGGAACATCTCCTGGATCACCTCAAACACTTCGGGACGGTTCTTCTCCCGGATTTTCATTCGCTCTTTCATGGCCATGATAATGTTCTGGGTCTTGTCCTCTGCTCCATGCTTGGAGCTTTTCTCCACGGCCCCTAAAAGATGCCATAGAATAGTTAGTGTATAGTTGAATAGTTGAATGGGTGAGAGAAAAGTCCCATTTGAGGGTTATTTATTGCAGTATTTTCTTTTATCTGCAGAGGGTTCATAAGGTGCAGATTTTTGTGTGATAATAAGATGAAACACATTTCGAATTGAAAAACATTGTTATGCTAGCGTAACGCTGTTACAATACATTGCATTTTGGTGTAGCTAATCCACTTAAGTGTGCATGGATTGCCGCAAGCATCCAGCTGCATTATTTCCATTAAGCTACACTGTTAAAAAAGGAACACCCCTGATTGAGATACTGATTGGAGATGATAGAGCGGGAAAGTGACTAGCATTGTAATGAACCCTACAAACACATGTAGCTTAGAATTCTGTTGAGCTTTTAATGCATTTTTAGACTTACTCTGTAAACAATCTGCGTTGAGCAGGTCTTGGCACTTCTCGTGGCATTTAACGCCACACTCGGAGCAGCGCATGCCTTGACGGGCGATGCCCCATAGCAGCCCCTCGCACTCATGGCAGTAGGTGGGTGCGGTGGCTGTCCACACCTCAAAGTTATGAGGTGTTGTGGAAGAGATCGGGTAAATCAAGGCCTGGAGGGTCTTCTTGAAGACGTGTAGTTTCTGAAAACAGACATAATAGAGATGTGTTGAAAAGACTGTTGTCATGAATATTCAACTTTAGGTAATCGGAATAACTATCAAAGCTGTCAGCCTAGCCCTAGTGCAGAAGCGTCTTTTAAGCTTCTGATTGAATAACCTACACCATGGGTTTAGAAACTTTAAAGGTGGCCCTCGCCAGTAGACTTCAGGTGACTTGATTTTGATTTCTTACAATGAGATAAAGATAACTACAAAAAATGCTCCAGAAAATAACATTTTCAGTGTTTATGGAAGACCTCAACCTCATTATTTGTGGAGGTTCACTGTGCCACACTATAAAAACCCCTGTTCTAGGCTCGTAGTCATTACAAGTTTTGTTGATTCTTTTCTGATTACCCTCAAAAGGAAAATGTCACGATTAGTGTGACTCTTATGTATGATTATTTGTTTGAATTTGGCAAATTTCAGTCTTTCACTTCCTACATATTTTCCACTTGTGAAGAAAGAAATAATGGTAAGTTTAAAATGCACTGAAACCATTTTTAGAGGTGGCCCTGCCTTCCCAAAAACCGAATCTTGCTGTGTATTATCTATTTAAATATTTTAATAATAATAAAAAACGGTATATACAGGTGGCAAAGTCCACCACAGCTTCTGCCTGGTCAACACCAGTGCCCGAAAACATCATAGGCACATCAATAAGTTTTTCCATTCCAACACCTAAGACCAGAACTGGCAGTCTATCAACATGTTCTTTGATCGTCAAGTCTTCCCTTACCTTGCCATTACAATTCACTGTTAGTGGTTACTGGTCACTGTATACATAAACAGTACTACAATCCATCATATATAAAATAAAGAATACAAGGGAATAAAAAAACAGTCTTCAGAGTAGTAGCTTTTAAAGCTTGTTTTTAAAAGCCCTTACATTATTTGACTCCTTTACGACACGAGGCAGCCTATTCCACTCGAAATAAGCTCTGTACAACAGTTTTTTGCATAGCACATGTTCTTGCTCCTGGTACTACTATGTTTCCATTATTCTGTTGTCTAGTTGAGTGTCTGTTACAAACGTATGATTTTTTTAGAGTGTCTAGTGGTGTGTGTGTGTCTGTTAAAAACATGATATTTTAAAGTGTCTAGTGGAGCGTCTGTGTCTGGTACAAACATACGATATTTTAGAGTGTAAGATTTTTGGTCCTGTTGTAGTATTAATAGTAAAAAAAAAATACCAGTTTTTTAAGTAAGCGCTTACTGTCAATATTAGTCCAACGAGGGTACTTTAATTTAATTTTGCATAAGTTGGAGCTTTTGAATATCTTTCTTTGGAGCGCATGACCAAATCACATCGGAGCAATAATCGAGGTGATACACAATTACTGTAAAACTTGTTGGATTTAAAAATCAGACCTAAAATAGGCACATTTTCTAATACCAGACACAATATTGTTTATATAACAAGACTAATTCAATTGATAATATATGGTTAACCTTAACAGATCAGTTTCATGCACCTACTCCAAAAAAATATTTTTTTAAAGTAAGTGACAAACGCTGTACATTTGGTATGTATGTTTATGGCCCAAAATCATGTATTTTGTTTTACTGTTATTCAGAACACACCCACTATGGTCTGGATACACGGTACAGTTCACTTTGCAGTACATTGCAGTAAACTGTATTTTGTACTTTGCGCCAACTGTTGCAAGTTGTCTGACGTACTGTAAAAGCTTGATGCTTTGCGATATTGTTTAATATCAGCAATAATCTTAAAAGAAGATTCAATCCATACCTAGTGGTGGTAACCGTGGTAAACTACTACGGTAGCTACAGCTGCTCCTGGGGTAGACTGACTGTTTTTAGGGTGCCACCCCTGAAAAACACACTCCACTGGCAATAATTACCAAACGACATCCAGAGCCCCCTAAGCTTTGTTCCCATTGACTGGATGGCGGTAAAGCCTTCCTACACGAAGAGTTGACAGGATCACGTCTTGACAGAATCGTCCTCAAATATAATTATATACTGCTGCTGTGTTGTAACATAGTCAAAACCTTCTGTTCTCCTTTTAATCTTGTGTTCACATTTCACTACCTATTGCCCTGTGTCTACCGCTGTGTCCAAATGTCCGCAAGCCTCCTAGCACACTTAGATGCATGCTGTCGTACTCAAGTTTGGTCTTGATTTCGGCTATTACTCTGTGCATTTTTTGTTAATCCTTGTCTGATTACCCTTTAACTAAGGGAACAGTCTAGTTGTATGCAAGTAAATCAGCCTCACATCTCATTAAAACCAGATTAACAACATCCTTAGCCCCCAGGGCTTTGTTCCCATCGATTGGCTGGCAGACTGAAGCCTCACCACGCCAAATACTGGAGTTGACAAGCTCTTGTCTTGACAGAAGCGTCCTCAAATTGAATGTTTTACTGCGGCAGGGCTGCCATCAACAAGATACCGGCTTGCCAATTCCTCGAGAAAGAATCAATGAGTGCCGTAGCGAAGGTTTTTAAAGACGGAAATTATCCTGATTGAGATGAAGGGACCGCAAGGCGCAAACGGGATGATCTGCAGAGCCTAGATACATTTTGTGTCAGGCTCCACTCTTCCTCCTCGCTGCAGCGTTGGAGAACCTAAGTGCAGACCGGCACTGCCTGCTCGGACATGAGCAGAAGGGGCACGGATGATTAAATTACACCAGATGACAGGACAACAAGGCTATCAAACACTGAGACTTTGAGGCGTTGATGCAACTGCTAAACCCTGAAGGACCTTTAATGAAAAGAAGAGGGAGACTGCGAGAGATTTCCCCTGTTTTAATCCCAGGATGACGATATAAAGCAGATGTCTGAGATTTATTCACGGCGTCTGTTTCACTGTCTAAGGATTCCAATAGGCTGTAAACATTGCAGGTATTACTGTATGACTGTATGTGAAGATATATTCCCCTCAGTGCCTCCTTTCAATTCCCTCTTTGTCAGTGCTGCCTTTCACAGGATGAAACACAAGTGTGAAGAGACTCTCAAGTGTCACTCTGTGAGGTAACCCTGACTATGTGGTGGAAGACTCCGGCGTAATAGATTGACAAGCGCTACGGCTTTCTGAGAGCAACACTGTAACAGAGTCGAAACCTTGCCTTCCCCTTTCCGCCCTTGCTTTCACGTTTCATCCCCTACTGTCTTGTCCGTCAAGGAGCTTTAGGTGCACAGATACTTTCTACTGTAAACACAATTCAAGTTGTTGTTATTAATGTTGACAACACAACTGGCCCACCCGTCCTTCCCTACAAGTAGAATATCAACACATGCATTTCAATGCCTGGCAGGAATAACAACACAACTGTCATCATCAATATTCAACAACAAAAAAAGGCAAGGTGGCTTTAGGGGAATCAAGCCGAAATGAACAAACAATTAATGAACAAAATGCAACGCTGACATCGAGAAGAAGGCAGGCGAGTTGAGGAATTAAAACCCTGTTTCTTTTCTGATTGAAAATGAACACCAATGAGTTGACTGATTAACATTATCACATCATTTATTCAGAAAGTATAAACAACAACAAATAAAGTGTAAAATGCAATTGTAAAAAAAAAAAACATTATGATTTGTACATTTTTCAGAATGCGCTTGTTCTATTTTTAAACAAAGAAAACAATCTGATGTTTTCTTTATTTTTACGTTATCGTGTCGTGATTTTACCAGTCCGGCCCACTTGGGAGTAGACTTTTCTCCTTGTGGCCCCTGATCTAAAATGAGTTTGACACCCTGCTCTAAATTATCAATGAGCATGAATGTGAGTGTGAATGGTTGGTTGTCATTCCCTGCGATTGGCTGGCGGTCAGTACAGGGTGTAACTTGCCTCTCGCTCAAAGTCAGCTGGAATAGGCTCCAGCTTACCCGCTGCCTTAATGGGGGTAGCAGTATAGAAAATGAATGGATAGATGAGATGTATTCATATATTTTTCCCAACATCTTCCTTTCTTTCACACAGGAAATGGATTTAACTTAAACTTTTACACATTATAGTGTCAACGAATTATCAGTAAAAACACAGAAAAGGGGTAGCATTAAATATAAGCTTTGTTTCTTCCTACTCCTTTTCAGATATGTTGAATGGTGAAAACGTAACCATAATGTTTTTTGATGTACCGTATTTTCTGTCCCGGATTATAAGGCGCACTGCCCATGAGCGGGTCTATTTTTTCATACAAAAGGCGCACCGGATTATAAGGGGTCATGTTATGATTTTTTTTCTAAATTTAAAACATTTTCTTGTGGTCTACATAACATGTAATGGTGGTTCCTTGGTCAAAATGTTGCATAGATTATGTTTTACAGTCGCTTTCTGACAGTTGCTTCAGGATGCGCCGTTTTGTGGGCGGTCTTATTTACGTGGCTCACCTTCGACAGCGTCTTCTCCCCGTCATCTTTGTTGTAGCTGTGTACCGTGCAAGGACGGGGGTTGAAAAAAGTGTCAAAAGATGGAGCTAACTGTTTTAATGACATTCAGACTTTACTTAAATCAACAACGGGGCAGCATCTCCTCATCCGTGGCTCACTAGTGCAACAACACAGAAAATGTGTCCCGTAAAAAAACTCTCTAATAACTAAATTCCGTGGGTGAATTATGTAAACCCACTACACTGGTAGTTTTTAGCGCTTCCATATCAAGGTATAAGTTAGAACTTTACATGAACTTATATTAGAAATTGCAACAGCGGAGGATAAATGCCCCATAACAAGAAGATAGTGAAAAAGAAGAAGCTTATTGACTACGGCATCCACACGGACTACAGTGGTGGACGTGCGCAAATTTTCAGGACTTATGCAGCTCTCAAATACACATGAGCAGGTACCAGAACGTAAGAAAAGTTGGTTGTGCATAATATTGTGAAACAAAACGCTAGATAATGTCTGCTAATGGGTGCCATTTTGCGGTCCTTATACACACACCATAGTAATACTTGTATCTCTTGACTACGGTAGCCGTAATGGGCCGACAATCCATCAAGCGGTACGGCTTCAAAGTCATACTTAAACATTTTTGACAGATTTTTGAGTGCCGTGTGTAATGTTCTTTATTTTCAATGGAACATTTAAAGTTTTGGTGTTGTTTACTGGCAGCATATTGCAGTCCACACGTATCTCTTATGTGTGACTGCCACCTACTTGTCACACTTATCATTACTCGATGCACCAAATAAAATTGCTTCGAGGTCTGTAAACACAAACAGAATTATTCCGTACATTAGGCGCACCGGGTTATAAGGTGTACTGTCGATTTTTGAGAAAATTAAAGGATTTTAAGTGTGCCTTATAGTCCGAAAAATATGGTAACTTCTTAAACTTGTCTGAAAAAAATATACCTAACTATAACCAATGAAAAACAGAATTGTGCTATCTTCTGGAGAGACATTTTTATCAGCTTGTCAAAGAAATAGTGATATGCTAATCCATCCATCTATTTTCTTGTCCCTCTTGGGATCGCTGGAGCCTATCCCAGCTGCACTCGGACAAAAGGCAAGGTACACACTGGACAAGTCGCCACCTCATCACAGGACCAACACAGAAAAGTTAAAGTTATAGTCACACACACACTCGGTGCGGTGAAATTACCCTCTGCATTTGACCCATCCCCTTGTTCCACCCTCTGGGAGGTGAGGGGAGCAGTGAGCATTTTGGTGATTCAACCCCCAATTCCAACCCTTGATGCTGAGTGCCAAGCAGGGAGGTAATGGGTCCCATTTTTATAGTCTTTGGTATGACTCGACCAGGGTTTGAACTCACGACCTACCGATCTCGGGG
This sequence comes from Entelurus aequoreus, assembly GCF_033978785.1. Taxonomy (NCBI): domain Eukaryota; kingdom Metazoa; phylum Chordata; class Actinopteri; order Syngnathiformes; family Syngnathidae; genus Entelurus; species Entelurus aequoreus. The sequence continues at coordinate 27,857,003 of NC_084732.1, forward strand.
CGGACACTCTACCCACAAGGCCACTGAGCAGAGACAACCATATAATATTATATTTAGTTAAATAGAGAGCTGTAGACACCAGTCAGGATGTGTGAGATAGGAGAGCATCTCTTCTACAGAGGTGAGGGCGATGTGTTCACCATAGATGCCCCGATCAGTCCACGCCAAAGGACTGCAATGACAAATAACTCTCTGTTCTTTTACATCCCACATTCTTCTTTAAATATTTTTTTTTATCACCCTTATTCTCCAACTCCACATCCCTAACATCATGTGATTGTTTATAGAGAATCCCCTCCCTTCCAGTCCTCCCAGGCAAGCACTCTCCTGGACTTAATGCAGCAGATAAAACTCTAACATCTGCTCGGCCTACTTACCATGGCCGCACAATCTGCAGGCTTGCTGGGAACTCGCCCGTGCTCGGCCGCAAAATATCCATCACTTTGTTTGTCCCTCATCTGGATTGGCTTCTTCACATCTGCCCCTTAAGTTCCCTTGCGTTGTAAATCTGCTCAAGTTATTATAAGGAATAGCTCGGCGGTGCCAATAAACGCAATGCATCTTTAATGACGCTTCTCTATCATCTGGGTAGTTTATCCCTGAAGCACTTTTAAAATCACACTTTAGCTACTGTGTATTCTCAAACAACAGCTTCCACTGGAATAGGCATTGTACCTCCATTATTGGGCCACTACAAAGCTGTAATTACATTTAGAGTATTTTTCTTAAAGTGGTCTGTAATCAGTGTGAGATCATAGCAGCTTTGTGCTATGGAAACAACACAAACTTCTTTATATCTTTTCACCAAGCACACTTTCTCTCTCTCTCTCTGGACGTCCGGATTGACATAGACTCCTCACTATCCGTAAAATAAAGTTATGTCTGATGCTTGTGGGAGCAATGGTGGCTGTATAGCCCTATTCTTGTGCCACATTTTCTGCCACACACAACACACTTTATCGTCATCAATGACGGGAGCTGGGGTTACTTGCTGCTGCAGTCGACGCTTGTTCTCAGCATTTACTGTATATGTTTATATTTTTCCGGGTTCCACACCTGCTCTAATTGTTTGATTGCTCTTCAGTTTGGTCACAGGTGGAGAAAATCCTCAGTGCTGAACTCTGTAGAACTTGCACCTGGCTCGCTGACAACAAGCTATCCATAAACTTGGGTAAAACGGAATCCATCCTGTTTGGGTCCCACATCAACCTTAAGAAAGTCAATGACTTCACTATAAAAGTGGGTGACATTGTTATCACCAGGAAGGATGAGGTCACCTACCTAGGTTCCATTCTAGAGGCTAATCTTTCCTGTGAGAAAATGGCAACCAAGGTAATCAAAAAGGTCAACCAACGAACGAGATTTCTCTGTAGAATCTCCTCTCTGGTCAACAAAAGCACCATGAGGATTCTGGCGGGAACTCTCATTCAACCCTTTTTTGATTACGCATGCACCTCCTGGTACCCTAGCACCTCCGAAACCCTCGAATATAGACTCCAAGCATCCCAGAACAAGCTAGTCAGGTTACTTTTAGACCTCCACCCCAGATCCCACTTCACTCCAACCCACTTCTCCAAAGTGGGCTGGCTCAGGGTGGAGGACAGAGTAAAACAACTTGCACTGAGCCTAGTCTATAAAATCCGCTACACCTCCCTGATACCGAAGTACATGTCAAACTACTTCCTTAACGTAAATGACCGCCATAACCACAACACCAGGGGGGGCTCCACTAACCACGTTAAACCCAGATTCCGATCTAACAAAGGTCTTAACTCATTCTCTTTCTATGCCACATCAATGTGGAATGCGCTCCCAACAGGTATAAAAGAAAGGGCATCTCTATCCTCCTTCAAAAACGCAATAGAAGTACACCTCCAGGCAGCAACAACCCTAAACTAACACCCTCCCGGATTGTTAATAATCAAATATAAAGAATCAAATGCAAATACTTTTTCTTATGCCTTCTGATCTCTCTCTCTCTCTCTCTCTCTCTCTCTCTCTCTCTCTCTCTCTCTCTCTCTCTCTCTCTCTCTCTCTCTCTCTCTCTCTCTCTCTCTCTCTCTCTCTCTCTCTCTATGTCCACTACTTGCTGTCCATATCCTACCAAGTCAGACCTACACTGTTCCAATATCCATTTCTCTGTTCTCAAATGTAGATGACTGATGATAACAATTACCTCCAAATTCTTCAGGACAACCTAAAATCATCAGCGCGGAGGTTGGGTCTTGGGCGCAGTTGGGTGTTCCAACAGGACAATGACCCCAAACACACGTCAAAAGTGGTAAAGGAATGGCTAAATAAGGCTAGAATTAAGGTTTTAGAATGGCCTTCCCAAAGTTCAGACTTAAATGTGTGGACAATGCTGAAGAAACAAGGCCATGTCAGAAAACCAACAAATTTAGCTGAACTGCACCAATTTTGTCCAGAGGAGTGGTCAAAAACTCAACCAGAATCTTGCCAGAAGCTTGTGGATGGCTACCAAAAGCGCCTTATTGCAGTGAAACTTGCCAAGGGACATGTAACCAAATATTAACATTGCTGTATGTATACTTTTGACCCAGCAGATTTGGTCACATTTTAAGTAGACCCATAATAAATTCATAAAAGAAGCAAACTTCATGAATGTTTTTTGTGACCAACGAGTATGTGCTCCAATCACTCTATCACAAAAAAAATAAGTGTTGTATAAATTATTGGAAACTCAAGACAGCCATGACATTATGTTCTTTACAAGTGTATGTAAACTTTTGACCACGACTATATATTTCTATCAAATAGTAACATAATTTAACAATGGCCTTATGGTCCAGCCCGTTAGACCCTGAATATCCAAAAAAGGACGATATGTGTGCTTGCTTTCCGCTGTGGTCGCACTCTGCTGCTCTTCCACTCAAGCAGATGAGACAATAATATGTATGCTCTCATCTTAATGGAGGATTGCTTGTGTCTCCATTTGAGGTGATCCAAACAGATTCGATTGCATTCCGTAAGTTTCTTTCATCATTTTATTACGTGTGGTGTACACTGCATCCAAACTTTAAGTGCAATATAATGTTTCACCTTCCAAGGGTGCTGGACTTCTTCCAGCCTCAGAAGCGCGTAGGAGCAAAAGTACTTAAGTCGATGGGAGAATACTCGCAAACTCGGATTAGACAGTGAACGCCCACATTTAATGGGGGCTCCACCGTCTTGGATGAAGGGGGGCAGTGACAGACTTAAGTCTAGGGCCACAGTGCTGCACGGCCAGAATTTGCGCAATTGCGCAGGTTTTTTCACAATACAAGGCAAGACAACAACACAACTCAACAACTACTACGGCAACACAACACTTGGGCATGGCCTTACAGGTGTTCAGCAAGTGCAATATTGAATAGGCGCAACTACCACAGACCGCTCAGATGTACTTGTTTAATTTTGCTCTAGCTTCAGGGGGAACATGTTCTATTTTCCAACTCGACTACATTTTAAAGACAAACTGCAATTTATTTTTTTTCCCTATCATTTACAATCCTTATTTAAGACAATAACGCATATGTTTTTCTATTTTTATGCATTCTAAGTACCGTATTTTTCGGACTATAAGTTGCAGTTTTTTTCATAGTTTGGCCGGGGGTGCGACTTATACTCAGGAGCGACTTATGTGTGAAATTATTAACACATTACCATAAAATATCAAATAATATTATTTGGCTCATTCACGTAAGAGACTAGACGTATAAGATTTCATGGGATTTAGCGATTAGGAGTGACAGATTGTTTGGTAAACGTATAGCATGTTCTATATGTTGTAGTTATTTGAATGACTCTTACCATAATATGTTACGTTAACATACCAGGCACGTTCTCAGTTGGTTATTTATGCGTCATATAACGTACACTTATTCAGCCTGTTGTTCACTATTCTTTCTTTATTTCAAATTGCCTTTCAAATGTCTATTCTTGGTGTTGGGTATTATCAAATAAATTTCTCCCAAAAAGCGACTTATACTCCAGTGCGACTTATATATGTTTTGTTCCTTCTTTATTATGCATTTTCGGCCGGTGCGACTTATACTCCGGAGCGACTTATAGTCCGAAAAATACGGTAGTAAAAAAAATGTGATCAAAAGTCTGCATACAATGGAGCCCATGGGAGTCGCTCTATTATGTCTATAAAGTGTTTAAAAAAACATCCAAACATTTACATCAAGGTTTTATATACATGAAGAAAGTATATACGTAATGTAATAACAGGCACATTCATATTAACATGTAATATTTACCTATTTTGATCGTTTCAAGCATATGCGTCGCCTTCATTTGAAAAACGTTCGCTTTTTCCTGATTACTACACCCTGCAGACTTCTTTAGAGACAACCAACATAATAGAACATAACTTACTGTACAATGTCTGCTGTCATTAGGATGCTGAATGATAGAATATTGTTCTATTCCTGTTTAGATGAAGAATGACTCATAATCCTTGCGAATAAATGGTGGTTGGAACCAATTGACTTATCATGTCTTTCTCGCCATTTCCCGGTCTGAATTGGCTGTCAAAGTGTACCAACTTGTCGGATTATGCTCTCATCTTTCTACTATCAATGTGAGAGGCATTATTTATGGTATAGAATAAACTTCCAGAGCACAGAGTTGAGGAAACAGCTCACCAGCCTATGATTTCAACATAGGCACACAAGCTAGTGATTACTACTGACTACTACTCCCTGCAGACTTCATGAGAGCCAACAAACATAACAAAACGTCACTTACTGTACATTGTCTGCTGTCATAAGGATGCTGAATGATAGAATATTGTTATATTCCTGTTTAGATAAATAATGAATCATAATCCTTGCGAATAAAAGGGAGGTGTAACCAATCGTCTTTTTGTGTCTTTCTCGCCATTTCCCGGTCTAAATTGGATGTCAAAGTGTACCAACTTGTTGTATTATGCCCTCATCCTTCTACTATCAAGGTGAGAGGCATTATTTATGATCTAGAATAAACTTTCAAGAGCACAGAGATGAGGAAACTGCTCACCAGCCTATGATTTCAACATAGGCACACAAGCTAGTTATCACGGCGCCGCTATAAATAGTTTGTCTGCATTAGCGCTCATAATAACAATATCACTAATACTTAGTTAATATTCAAGTCACAAAATGTAAAAGGAGTATTCTTGGCGCTTTTTGGATGGTTATTTATTTGGTTGTATGGGCACAATAGAGCACCTCCCATTGGCTCCATTGTAAGCAGAGTTTTATGTACAAACCCCGTTTCCATATGAGTTGGGAAATTGTGTTAGATCTAAATATAAACTGAATACAATGATTTGCAAATCCTTTTCAACCCATATTCAATTGAATGCACTACAAAGACAAGATATTTGATGTTCAAACTCATAAACTTTTTTTTTTTTTTCAAATAATAATTAACTTAGAATTTAATGGCTGCAACACGTGCCAAAATAGTTGGGAAAGGGCATGTTCACCACTGTGTTGCATGGCCTTTCCTTTTAACAACACTGAGTAAACGTTTGGGAACTGAGGAGACACATTTTTTAAGCTTCTCAGGTGGAATTATTTCCCATTCTTGCTTGATGTACAGCTTAAGTTGTTCAACAGTCCGGGGGTCTCCATTGTGGTATTTTAGGGTTCATAATGCGCCACACAATTTCAATGGGAGACAGGTCTGGACTACAGGCAGGCCAGTCTAGTACCCGCACTCTTTTACTATGAAGCCACGTTGATGTAACACGTGGCTTGGCATTGTCTTGCTGAAATAAGCAGGGGCGTCCATGGTAACGTTGCTTGGATGGCAACATATGTTGCTCCAAAACCTGTATGTACCTTTCAGCATTAATGGCGCCTTCACAGATGTGTAAGTTACCCATGTCTTGGGCACTAATACACCCCCATACCATCACAGATGCTGGCTTTTCAACTTTGCGCCTATAACTATCCGGATGGTTCTTTTCCTCTTTGGTCCGGAGGACACAACGTCCACTGTTTCCAAAAACAATTTGAAATGTGGACTCGTCAGACCACAGAACACTTTTCCACTTTGTATCAGTCCATCTTAGATGAGCTCAGGCCCAGCGAAGCCAACAGCGTTTCTGGGTGTTGTTGATAAACGGTTTTCGCCTTGCATAGGAGAGTTTTAACTTGCACTTACAGATGTATCGACCAACTGTAGTTACTGACAGTGGGTTTCTGAAGTGTTCATGAGCCCATGTGGTGATATCCTTTACACACTGATGTCGCTTGTTGATGCAGTACAGCCTGAGGGATCGAAGGTCACGGGCTTAGCTGCTTACGTGCAGTGATTTCTCCAGATTCTCTGAACCCTTTGATGATATTACGGACCGTAGATGGTGAAATCCCTAAATTCCTTGCAATAGCTGGTTGAGAAAGGTTTTTCTTAAACTGTTCAACAATTTGCTCACGCATTTGATGACAAAGTGGTGACCCTCGCCCCATCCTTGTTTGTGAATGACTGAGCATTTCATGGAATCTACTTTTATACCCAATCATGGCACCCACCTGTTCCCAATTTGCCTGTTCACCTGTGGGATGTTCCAAATAAGTGTTTGATGAGCATTCCTCAACTTTATCAGTATTTATTGCCACCTTTCCCAACTTCTTTTTCACGTGTTGCTGGCATCAAATTCTAAAGTTAATGATTATTTGCAAAAAAAAAAGTTTATCAGTTTGAACATCAAATATGTTGTCTTTGTAGCATATTCAACTGAATATGGGATGAAAATGATTTGTAAATAATTGTATTCCGTTTATATTTACATCCAACCCAATTTCCCAACTCATATGGAAACGGGCTTTGGGTTATTTACGAGTTAGAATGCATTAAAAAAAATACATCTGTCACTTGTCTTCCATAATGATTGTGAACGATAGGCAAAGATCCCAAAAAAGTGCAGTTCCCTTCTAATAGGAACCAAAAACTAAAAGTTTGCACAAATACAAACCATTTAAATAGGGCAGTTGCATGTTCTATTCCCATTGTAACACACGAGTAACAAGTCTTATTTGACCAATCAGTGAAGATCGGCTTTCTTTTAAGGAGGCCTAAATTAAAGAGGAGCCCTTTATGTGTGCATGTTTATTGGTGCATACTTCTCATGAACAAGTACTTATGTAAATAAATCCAAAAGGCGCCTCCTTCAGATACGCACCTTGACTTCCAAACAGTTGATCAGATTGAAAAGATTCACTGTTGAAGGAATTCTGATATAAGGGAAACCATATTTCCAATTTAAGCAATAATGAGTCACAAACTAAGGTTAATGCCGCCCTAATATTTGTCATGACGTACGGACTTCATCATGTTGCCTCTGGGTTTAAAAAGGGTCTGGCATGCAGAGAAAGTGCTCTCTCCTCCCTGCTATAATTCGGCCTCCCCCCCCTGGGAGAGACGAATCGCAATCAATTAATACAGAGACAGCTTTGGAGGTCAACACTGAAGTGTCTCTCACTATTGACTTCGACATCCTGCCTGTCCTCTATTAGCTCAGCCTTCCACGGCTTGCTCGGTTTCTTATTAATAATTGCTAGACATTGTAAAACAAATGGCATGATGGGGGAGTCTTTTTTATTTTAATATCTTGCAGAGAGACAAAGTACAGCCGAGGGAGAGAGGATGTGTGTTCTATATCTGCCAATGGACTTTTTTCACAAGTGAGGGAAAAAAAGGCTTTAGGAGGTGTTTAGAGTAAGATAGGCATACAATAGAATAGGTCACATTAGGTACCAATCAGAGCAACAGGTAGGAGTTAAGCACACGGCACGAGCTTGATAGACAGCCAGTGTGGTCCAGTTCTGATAAAACTGCAACATGTACACTATATTGCCAAAAGTATTTGGCCACCCATCCAAATGATCAGAATCAGATGTCCTAATCACTTTGCCCGTCCACCGTTGTATAAAATCAAGCACTTAAGCATGGAGACTGTTTCTACAAATATTTGTGAAAGAATGGGCCGCACTCAGGAGCTCAGTGATTTCCAGCGTGGAACTGTCATAGGATGCCACCTGAAATTTGGTGGAGGAGGAATTATGGTGTGGGGTTGTTTTTTTAGGAGTTGGGCTTAGCCCCTTAGTTCCAGTGAAAAGAACTTGGAATGCTCCAGGATACCAAAACCTTTTGGACAATGCTATGCTTCCAACCTTGTGGGAACAGTTTGGAGCGGACCCCTTCGTCTTTCAACATGACTGTGCACCAGTGCACAACGCAAGGTCCATAAAGACATGGATGACAGAGTCTGGTGTGGATTAACTTGACTGGCCTGCTCAGAGTCCTGACCTGACCCCGATAGAACACCTTTGGGATGAATTAGAACGGAGACTGAGAGCCAGGCCTTCTCGACCAACATCAGTGTGTGACCTCACCCATGCGCTTTCGGAAGAATGGTCGAAAATTCCTATAAACACACTCCAGCAACCTTGTGGACAGCCTTCCCAGAAGAGTTGAAGCTGTAATAGCTGCAAAAGGTGGACCGACATCATATCGAACCCTATGGGTCAGGAATAGGATGGCACTTCAAGTTCATATGTGAGTCAAGGCAGGTGGCCAAATACTTTTGGCAATATAGTGTATGTTCACTTCTTCCAAGCATACAGGAGCTTCATGCTTGTCGTATGTCCAAACATTAGTTTATTTGCTTGGGACATGCTTAACAAATTACACGTGAACAAGTCAACGAGTCTGAAAAGGAGTAGGAAGAAGCATAGCTTATTTATTCTTGTCCCCCTATGCAGTTAGAATGTTCATTTCCTGTGTTGTAATGTATCTTTTGTTCCTCTCAGGCCTAAGTTGTATCGTTTACATAAAACAGAGCTGTCACCTAGGATATTCCTCATTTTATTTTGTAGCCACTGTGTTTGTAACAATGTAATGCTTAACACTCAACCATAAAGGCTGCAACAAACAGGCCATGTATAAAAATGTCTTCCAGAATAATCACCTCCAGAGGTTCCTCAGTTCCCCTCCAAGGAACCTCATCTGACCCGCAATAGAGCCGGGCTGTAACTGAACATAAAGGCCAAACGTGCATGCTTGGTTATACTCACCAAGTCCTCGTTATTTAGGGTGGAGCGGTTCACCAGAGCGAACGAGATGCCTGCCTTTCGAGCAGTGAGGGTCTGAGAGCAGAAGTGGAACAAGGCAGATGATGGTGATGAGGAGGAGGAGGAGGAAGAAGAGGGAGAGAGAAATCCAATGACCTATTTTAGAGTTTGCTGCAATTTTTCACAGCCACAAAATGGATTTGAACTTTGAACACAGGAAAATCAACTGCAATTTCAGCTTGGGATATATCATAATATTCATAACATTTGCTATTAAGTTAAAACTTAGACTACGTTTACACTGCAGGCCATGGTGGCCCAAATCGAATTTTTTCGTAATCTGATTTTTTACACTGCAAGTAAAATGTGACCTTTATCAGATTCCAGTGTAAACACGCACATGCCGTAATGTGGCCCCAATGTGGCCTCGACGTCACTTGCATGCCCAGTTCGATAAAGTCAAAACAAAGGAAGTTGGCCCATTTCCGTAAATGAGCAAAAAGTCACTATTACTACAAAATAAAACAAAAGTTGCCACCATAGATGGAGTCGCCACACCTTTAAAATTAGTGTTTTTTTTACATGAAAAAAAATTAAAGTAACAGATTTGTAATTAATTAATAATAATAATTTTAATAGTATTAAATTAGTAATACATTTGGAGTAAGAATGGCATTGGTCCTCTTTTCCCGTGTACAGTAATGCACTGTAAAAACAATGGCCACAGATTTTACGGTAAAAACAAACAAAAAAATGGCAGCTCACTTTGTTGCTGTAAAATTAACAGCTGTGCCAATTTTTACCATTTACGGTAATGCACTGTCAAAAACAAGGACTGTGAATTTTACGGTAAAAAAATAAAAAAATGGCAGCTCAGTCGCCAACATTTTTATGTAAATATAACATTGGTTATTTTTTCTTCTATTTACAGTGTCGCATTGTAAAAATCACGGCCCTGGTTTTACGGTAATAAAAAGTGGTCCGTGGTCAGAATTTTACTGTATTTAATTTTACTGTACCCCAAAACATTTACCGTACTTACACTGTAAAAATGTATGAATATTTTTATGGCTGTTAAGTCGAGGCAATACGGACATCATACGATAGCTTTATTTTTCAACTCACTTACGTAAACAACTTACGCAATGTACGTAACATGTAAGCAAATACGCCCGACCCTTCAACAATCGCTATTCCTTCGGAATCCAAATATATATTCATATATTACAAACAGCCTATTATTTGTGCATTATTTACTAGTGATGCACCGGGAATACGCCTGCCGAAAAAAAGACTTTGCTCACTGAAATCGGCCGGATGTTGCGATCAAGTATCCACTTCCGATGGCGGGCTGCGTCTTTCCCCGCGCACACGAATGACGTAGCTCGCACAAACGTGACGAAAAAGTTGCATTCGGGTCGCATTTCCGTTTAGACTGAAGTCAAATTTGAAAAACTCAGATTCCAGTCGGATTTAGACTACCTTTTCATGTGAAAATATCAGATTTGAAGCACTTTGGACTGGAGCATTTTAATTATTATATATTGATTATTTGGCGTACACCTAGATCAGACCTGGGCAAATTAATGGCCAGGTGCGGCCCGTTAAGCTTTTCAATCTGGCCCGCCGGACATTCCCAAATAATTTTTGTAGATGTTTAAGATGGAAAGTGTAGCTGCCATTATGATGTGCAGTGATGTTTTCTAATGATCGTAAGTCTTCAACTATACAAAGTGTTTCAATGGTTGGAATCTGCGCTGATGGATGATATATTAGTTACTATGGTAATCTAGGCAAGGCAAGGCAAGGCAACTTTATTTGTATAGCGCTTTTCATACACAAGGCAGACTCAAAGTGCTTCACAGACAACAAAGTGAAATGAAAGAAAATAAAAGCAAAATTAAAATGCAGACAATAAAAATAAGAACAGTGCAGACGTTAAAAGTTAAAAGATTAAAAGATTTAGCTGAAAGCTAAGGTGAACATAAAAGTCTTCAGTCTAGTTTTAAAAGTAGTGAGAGTTGGGGAGAGTCTGACATCTTCAGGAAGTTTATTCCAGCTATGTGTTGCATAGTGACTGAATGATGATCTCCCTTGATTTGAGTTTACTCTGGGAACCGCTAACAAATTGGTCTCAGAAGATCTTAGTGATCTAGAGGGCGTATATAGTGGGAGCATATCGGTGATATACTTGGGCCCTAGACCATGTAGTGATTTATATGTGAGCAGGAGGATTTTGAAATCTATTCTCTGATGTACAGGGAGCCAATGTAAGGATTTAAGAATTGGTGTAATGTGCTCACATTTTTTGGTCTTTGTTAGAACTCTAGCAGCAGCGTTCTGAACAAGCTGTAGCTGCCTGACAGTTTTTTTGGGAAGACCTGCAAGGAGACCATTACAATAGTCTAGCCTACTGGTAATAAAGGCATGTACAAGTTTTTTCTAAGTCTTGAGCTGACATGAGCCCTCTAAGTCTTTTTACATTTTTGAGGTGATAGTAGGCCGATTTTGTTACTGATTTGATGTGACTGTCGAAATGTAAATCAGAATCTAAAATAACCCCAAGATTTCTGGCTTTATCTATCTAATTAGTTACTGTGGTAATCTAATTAGTTACTATGGTCATCTAATTAGTTACTATGGTCATCTAATTAGTTACTATGGTAATAATGTACGTCACAGCAGCTCAGACGCGGCACCAAACAGTGTGGGTGGGAAGCGTTTCCACAGAAGCGGAAGGAGATTTTCACAACAAAGATCTAAAGCTTAGTGATGTATCAGATATATCAGATTGTAGGTGGGTTTATTTTGTACCCTTCGCGTTCATATTTCACTGTTTGTTGCATTTTTGTTGCGTTTCACTTGATTGTAAAATATTTAAATCAAAAGGGGGTGTGTTGTTCATATTTTGTCAATATTCAGTGTTTTATCGTTCATAGAAAAATGTAAAATTCCATTACGTTTTTTAAGGCGGTCTGTCATAACGTTTTTAGCATTCAATCAGACATTATTGTGAGGTTTTGTATTAGTGTTCCTAAAAATAGATATACAGGCCCCCAGACACATTGTTTTCTCTAAATGTGGCCCCCGGGTCAAAATAATTGCCCAGGCCTGACCTAGATGGTACCACACGTGCCACAGTTTAAGAATCCCTGCCTTAGTTTAAAAGACATGCAGTACATACATTTTGTTTCTGTCAAAATGAAATGAACGGAAACAACTTTATTGTTGCATGCTATTTCCAGGGTTCCGCATTAAATGATATGGCGGGCCAGATCTGGCCCCCCGGTTCTTAGAGGTTCCACTGTATTGATCAACTTGAGTAGCAATAAGAAATAAACTTACCAAAGCCTGTGATTCCCAGGAGGGCCGCAAAGTAAGAATGAAAGAGATACAAAAAAAATCAGACAAGTTGTAAAAGGTTCAATACGACTGAAAGCACTAACAGCAGAGTTATTATATTTATATTCCGTCTTTAACTGCCATGCAGGACTGCTGCTCTTTGATAGCTCGTCGTCATTCAGCCATTGAGGGCATGATTTTTGTTGTCGTTTTTCTATCCGTTCATGCACTAAATACAAACGTATTACTCGACTGCAGTCATGCTTGACTTTCTTTTTTTTTTCTTCTTTTTTTTTTTACCCCCCTTCAGCTCTCAGTCGGGTGAAGTTTGTTCTGCTGTTTGCTCTGCACATTTATTTGTCACACAGAAACACAAAGACGGACACGTATATGAGTGACTGACTCACATCTTCACCAGCACAAACACACGCCAAAGGACGCACAGATACAGTATATATATATATATATATATATATATATATATATATATATATATATATATATATATATATATATATATATATACACACGTGAAAAGTGATGGCTTTCAAATAAATATCCATTGAGTATTTTAACCCATTCTGGAGGAAGTTAGGCGACACAAACACGGACTGCAGACGGCGGACATTAAGAACCGCATCGCTCTTTACCACCACCCTCTTTGTGTGTGCAGCCCAGTTATGGTAAAGATCCATGTGGAGGAGCCATGGAGGACGGCGAAGGGACCTCTACATGAACTCTTGAGCGTTGATGTAAGTTTACCAACATGCACCGGCACTGCTGAGGTTGCTGCAGGCAATACCATGTGACCCTAGATCGGATCTGATCGTCTGCTTTGTGGATCAATTTCCATCTTCATATTTTTTCTTGCTTATGCAACTTTGCTCCGTCGCTATGTGGATGCTGTTCATTCTGATCAAAAGCTGCTGCTGCTGCTGCCCTGAAGCAATCATACAGCAAATGGGGCGAGGGAGGTGGGGCGACATTGACAAAGGAGAGGGATGACGAAGGAGGGGGGGTGGTGGAGGGTGTATAAGGGGAGGGGGGGGACGACCACCAACTATTTTGATGACTTCATCCCATGTGTAAAAGGCTTGTCGGGCGTCACTTTTACATGATTTAAAAGCCTCGCACCGTTAAATCAGAAGTCAATCAAGTCTCTCCCATATATTTTTGGGTTGAGTTGTCAACATTTCACATTAAATCCAAAACATCAAAAAAATGTCCCAAAAAATTACATCGGCTGTGTAAGCTGAAATCTGACAACTCACGGAAAAATATCACCCAAAGCCGTCATGGGTATGTGTAGGAATAGCAAAATACCAGGGGTGTAACGGTACATGTAATCGCATCAAGTTATTGATGAAGAACGGGAAGTAACTGCCTCGCCGTTTAAACAAATACAGTTAAAATGGCCCCGTGCCTAGGTGGATCTCCCGTGAGAGAAAGTGGGTAAAGTCTGCTGAAAATGATGGAAAGCGTCACTTTACATCGCAACTGTGGTCAAAGTTGGATTGATTGATTGATTGAGACTTTTATTAGTAGGTTGCACAGTGAAGTACATATTCCGTACAATTGACCACTAAATGGTAACACCCGAATAAGTTTTTCAACTTGTTTTAAGTCGGGGTCCACTTAAATTGATTGCCACAAAACACATTTTAACATATTATAGACAAAATGTAAGTTTTAATTATCATAAAACCTGTCATTATTAATTGGCATTAGTGCATGGACTTGGGGTAAGGTCTCTCTAATGACGCCTATGTTTCGTTTTAATCAAAAGTTCCTTGAACGCACCACAGTTGTTCTATGTTATAATGCCCCAAATACTGTATTTTTACCTTTCTTTTATCACCTCATCCTGGTTCTTATATGCTGTTGCGGTTTGTAAATGCATAAAAGTGAGCTTTAAAGATGATGTAATGTTGAGTGAACAGTGAAGTGTTCATGTTGGATTTTCTACTACCAGATCGAATGAACCATTTTGCATTTTTGCAATGCGGTATAGGTTGTGTTGCACATTCTTAATTTGATTAAAAACTGTCTTTTTTATTGAACTTTGACAGCAAAAAAAGAAGTTCAATTTAAAAATACAAATCTAATTCACACTGCTTAAACTGCTAAATTGCACTTAAAGATTGTTGTAGTTAACTTTAAAAAAAAAAAAAACGGTAGAAACTATCATATACTATGTAATAAAAAAAAGTATTCATTTATTTCAAACCGAACCATAGCCTTAAATTCAAACATTGTACCAAACAGTAATTATGGCGTACCGTTACACCCCAACGTAATATACCGTAAAATTCCAAAAAGATTAAAATAAAAATATAACAGTAAGACAACAACCCATACTTACCAAGACAATGTTGGTTTTTAATTTAATGAGAGATATGGACAAATACAGCATCAACTCATGTGGTTCACTGTGATACAAAACATTCATCAGCATCTACTGCATGTGCATGACATCAAGTATTACTAAGCATTCAAATGCACCTCGACTAGAACCTCCAAATTGTTAAAAAATAAATGAGCATTAACGGACATAACTGTCTGGTACATGATGATGAAAAAACATACGGTGCACAGGACAAAACACGTGCTGCACGTCATGGACAAACGAGTACAAACGGACATTGATAGTATTTGGCATCAGGGCACGTTGACGTCATCGCGAGGCAGCGACCGTGTGCTAGTAAAGTGGGCCGCGCCTCAACAGGCGTGACTGTCGGATATGTTATGACACTTTATGTGCCAATAAGTAAATAAATAAATAAAACGGGGTGCGCAGCGTCACTGGGTTGCAAAGTCAAACATTCTCTCCTGGATCATTAATCACACATGAGAACTCGCAATGTAGCCCCGATGCTTTCATCATAAATATTTTTTTTTTGGTATAATTAGCTTAACCACCATCCCAATAATGCAGTACTTGAATAATTTAAACCTACTGCATTTCCTCAGATAGTGGACTACTCTCGAATAGACTACTGTTTGTTTCCAAATCAATCAAAAACAATAATATTTGCTTCCCATAGTTGGCTGGTAGATGTCTTCACACACATCTCCTACAGAGAAAACATGGCATCTGTAAAGCTGAAGTTTATGTTGGAGTTGAACATTAAAGTACTTACTATGCCTAAGTCAATAAACACTAGTCACCACTACATGAGGAAATGTGTACATTTGAACACATTACTGTAGTCCCTGCAAAGGAACCGGTTTGATTCCAGTCCATCAGGTTGATTTAGAGCTCAGATTTGTATGTTATCTTTACAATTTGAGCGATACTTACTATTCTTAATCGTTCTTAAAAACATTCTGGGATTATTATATCCCACTGTTTGGGGTGTCCTACATTTTTTACATGGTCAAAAGGCTTTGGAAGACATGCATGAATTAAGAAAATATCGTAATATCGATATAATTTATTTCACGTTAAAATGACCAAACGCCGCTTATTTGTTGTGTTCCTTGTTCTCCCCCGCCCTTTTGTATTATTTTCACAGCTATGTTATTTATTTTACGTCGAAATAATATTTTTCTGTTTTATTTATGTTATGTAATTCTGTACTACTTAAACAGTTTCTTTTCTGTGCTATTAATACCCATCTCAACTAACTGGTTAATAAAAGTGCCACTGACTGTTTACAGTACAGTTGTCATTCATTTCAATTTCACTGAATTATTGCTCAAAAATTAATATCTTTATATGTATACTTTCACCGGAAAATACATCGAGATATATATATCGAATATCGAGTTTAATTAAGAATATATTGAGATATACTTTTTCGTCCTTATCGCCCAGCCCTAGTGTATATATAATATGTAAATATTACATATATGTTATATTTTATATTGCTACTATGGTACAGATTTAGTTTCTACCTGCATTATCCTTTCCATACTTACCTATTCCATCCTTTGTAACTGAGCTACTGTGTGGAACAATTTCCCTTGTGGATCAATAAAGTTTGTCTAAGTTTAAGTCTAATAAAGTAATGGGTATATGACGCCTAAGTGAGTGTACTGTCCACTCACTACCTGCATTGATCCTGTGTTGGCGTTTCATAACGGTCATCTGCTTGATTTAAAAAGTCATTACATTTGACCTGCAAATACAATAAATAGTTAGCAAATATAATTGTTTTCGGGTCATTTTTAACAAAGAGCGGCGCAGAAGGAATATGAAATGCCCAGCTCTGCTCAATGAGCCCAATAGTAAACCTTATTTGGCGCTAGAAAAGCAAAATCATCCCACATTTGGAATTTTTTAATTTTTATTAGTTCTCTTTAGATCAGGGGTGTCAAACGTACGGCCTGCGGGCCTAAACCGGCCTGCGAACAGGTTTTAGCCGGCCCGCAGGATGAGTTAGTATAAGTATAAAAAGTATAAAAATTAGCCAAAATTTTTGAATGAAAGAAACATCTGTTCTAAATGTGTCCACTAAATGTTGCAATAGCAATTCTTTGTATAATTTTAGATGATGCTACATATGCAAAAAAAAATAAAACACATGATGTTAGTACATCAGTCGAGGAAAATGAGCAAACTACATAAATAACATCCTGTAATTTCATTTTGATATTATCTTTTTATCTTGATAGATTGAAAATTAACACCAGTGAGTTGACTGATGAACATTATTACATAATTTATTCAGAAAGTAAAAATAACGACAAATATAGATAGAATACTATTAACCGCAACATGTAAGTGTAAACAAAACTAAACAATATTATGATTTGTACATTTTCAGAATGTGCTTGTTCTATTTTTAAACAAAGAAAACAATCTGAAGTTGTCTTTATCTTTAAGTAATCGTGCCGTGACTTTACCAGTCCGGCCCACTTGGGAGTAGATTTTTCTCCATGTGGCCCCCCATCTAAAATGAGTGTGACACCCCTGATTTAGATCAATGTTAGAGACAAAAAGTTAAAGTTAAAGTACCAATGATTGTCACACCCACACACGAGGTGTGGCGAAATTATTCTCTGCATTTGACCCATCACCCTTGATCACCCCCTGGGAGGTGAGGGGTGATTTAACCCCCAATTCCAACCCTTGATGCTGAGTGCCAAGCAGGGAGGTAATGGGTCCCATTTTTATAGTCTTTGGTATGACTGATGTCAGATGCGACTCTTCCAACTTATTTTACTACGAGCTGTCACTTCTGATAAACAAAGTTTGGTAAGGGACACAGCAGCTGTACTGGCCATGTGTTCTTTTTCTTAAAGCGACAGTTTTTGTTTACAGGGTCTACATTCAACAGTCATTTCTCAACTTTTCACATCAAACCCGATTAAGGACCTGTAGAATTGTATCAGGTGGCCAGTAAAGCACACAATCCTTTTTATTGCCGTCTTCAGCGCATACTCACACAGCGCGGGGGTTACAGCATTGTGCCACAGAGAAAAGGTCACTCGGATGGATTTGACATAAATCACATGCAACCTTGTTTGAGGCAGATGACTCACCAGGTCTCGGACAAGAGGCACTGTCCTCTTGCGGCGTAAATCTGGCATGCTGTCAATACCATAAAGAATACTGCCGGCCCTAGAGAAGCAGACAGATTTAACGTGTATTAATATCGTATAATAATACATTGGTAGACGAGGGCAAGTCGTTGATTTACGTGGCCGACAAACACCATTGATCACACCACCTGTCAGACCTGACTCACCTTTGAATGTGACTTTATATGTGGTGTTGACCACCCTTTTTTAAAAAATCCTTCAAAACCTTCCTGCATCGTGTGGACTGCTATTCTTCTTTGCTCGTTGGTATATAAAGGTGCAAACGTTTACACAAGTACTGCATGGAGATGAGCACAGAGGTGACCATTGCTGCAGTTTTATCAGAACTCAAGAATTTAAAATTGGTGCTCGGACTGCAATGGATGCTACACTGTCCAATCACCTTCCTTCTTCTTAAGTTAACGGGTGAGTTATTGTCTCTTCTTTGCCCATATTTGCGAACCAACACATGTGGGACAACATTGTTTCGTGGTTCAGGAACAAAAAGCAGAAGTTAGGTTTTAGAAAGGAATCTGTTTTTGATTCTACTGCTTTTTTTAAGTAATTATTTTATGTACTTTTCAAATATTCACCCGGTGTTTTGGCTTTATAGTGGAATTTATCAAATTATTGACGCCTTTATAGTTTTTTGGGAATTTTGCTTATTGTTCACAATCATTACGAAAGACATGATGACTTGTCAGGTACAAAACTTTACCTTACTAGCCTATATACCAGGGGTCACCAACGCGGTGCCCGCTGGCACCAGGTAGCCCGTAAGGACCAGATGAGTAGCCCGCCGGCCTGTTCTAAAAATATCTGAAATAGCAGCACTAACCAGTGAGCTGCCTCTATTTTTTAAATTGTATTTATTTACTAGCAAGCTGGTCTCGCTTTGCCCGACATTTTTAATTCTAAGAGAGACAAAACTCAAATAGAATTTGAAAATCCAAGAAAATATTTCACTTGTTTAAATAAATTCATACATTTTTTTACTTTGCTCCTTATAACTTTCAGAAAGACAATTTTAGAGAAAAAATACAACCTTAAAAATGATTTTAGGATTTTTA
The DNA here is from genome assembly GCF_033978785.1 of Entelurus aequoreus. Taxonomy (NCBI): domain Eukaryota; kingdom Metazoa; phylum Chordata; class Actinopteri; order Syngnathiformes; family Syngnathidae; genus Entelurus; species Entelurus aequoreus. The sequence continues at coordinate 27,876,006 of NC_084732.1, forward strand.
AACACATATACCTTTTTACCTTTTAAATTCCTTCGTCTTCTCTCCTGACAATTTAAATCAATGTTCAAGTAAAAAAAAATGTTTTATTGTAAAGAATAATACATACATTTTAATTTAATTCTTCATTTTAGCTTCTGTTTTTTCGACAAAGAATATCTGTGAAATATTTCTTCAAACTTATTATAATTAAAATTCAAAAAAATTAATCTGGCAAATCTAGAAAATCTGTAGAATCAAATTTAAATCTTATTTCAAAGTCTTTTGATTTTCTTTTAAAATTTTTGTTCTGGAAAATCTAGAAGAAATAATGATTTGTCTTTGTTAGAAATATAGCTTTTTTTGTTATATATTGTTTGTTATATATTCTAACAAAGTGTAGATTGGATTTTAACCTATTTAAAACATTTAATCAAAATTCTAAAATTAATCTTAATCAGGAAAAATGACTAATGATGTTCCATAAATTCTTTTTTAAAGTTTTTCTCTTCTTTTTTTCGGTTGAATTTTGAATTTTAAAGAGTCGAAATTGAAGATAAACTATGTTTCAAAATTAAATTGTCATTTTTTTCGTGTTTTCTCCTCTTTTAAACCGTTCAATTAAGTGTAAATATAATTAATTATTAATAATAACATAGAGTTAAAGGTAAATTGAGCAAATTGGCTATTTCTGGCAATTTATTTAAGTGTGTATCAAACTGGTAGCCCTTCGCATTAATCAGTACCCAAGAAGTAGCTCTAGGTTTCAAAAAGGTTGGTGACCCCTGCTATATACATTACCATTTATAAATACGGCTTTATATACATGAAGAAAGTATATATGTAATGTAGTAACCGGCACATTTATAATAACATGTGATATTCATGTATTTTGGCACATTCATTTCAAAAACGCATCACACACTGCAAAAACTGAAATCTAAGTAAGATGAAATCTCTCAAATAAGTGTGATATTTGCTTATTTTCTGTCTGATAAGATCATTCTTCTCACTAAGCAGATTTTATGTTAGAGTGTTTTACTTGTTTTAAGTGTTTTGGTCCTAAATGATCTCAGTAAGATATTATAGCTTGTTGCTGAGATTTTATGACCTATATTGAGTAAAACATGCTTGAAACTAGAATATCAACTGTTGCAAAGCTGTGTCATCAACACTCACAAGTATGAAACTACTTTTTTAAAGTAATAATTTCTTACTTCAAGCATGAAAAAAAAAATCATGATGCCGAGCGCATATCATTATGTCAAGATAATGGCACTAGCATTTACTTAATTTAAGAATATTTTTCAACATATTGAGCAAAATGGTCTCATTTTTTTTCTACCAAGAAGAGTGCACTTATTAGTGAGAATATACTTATTTTAAGCTATTTTTGGGTTCATTGAAGTTAGCTAATTTTACTTGTTTTGGAAAGTCTTGACAAGCCAAAATTTCTTGTTCTATTGGCAGATAATTTTGGTTAGTTCAAATAAAATACCCCTCATTTTTGTACTTTTTTTTCTTGTTTTTGAACACTGACTTTTTGCAGTGCAGCGTTCACTTTTTTTCAACATCACTGATTATTACTCACTGCAGACTTCATGGTAGCCGACAAACATAATAACACACCACACACTGAACAAGGTCTGCTGTCACTAGGATGTCAACTGCTAGGATGTTTATATATTACCATTTAGATGAAGGATAATGTAATGTACATATTTATTTAATTACAGACAGACATAATTTTGCATTACTTAATTGTTCATTTTGTTAATATCAGAGTCCGTTCTGCAAAAAGGTCATCCCCAGAAGCACACATCTTATGGACAGGGACCCACAGTTAAAATATACATCATCGTATAATGTACAAAATACAGTACAATACATTTAAAAATCCACCCACCAAATATCCATTTACAATTTCATTTCTAAATAAAAAAGGAATCTTTAAATCCACCAAATCAGTCTCAATATCCTATCATTAAAATTTGATTAAAGGGTTGCATCTTGAAGATCGCTGATAATCTCAACATACATACAGAGGTCAAGACCAAAATTATGCGACTAATGTGAATTCCTCAACCATAAGAGGTGTGCTAAATGTACTAAGCATAACGACACAATAAATTTAGCTTAAAACGCTTTTTAAAAATGTTTAGAGAATGTAATTATTTTATAGCGCTATCAATCTCAATCCAGATCTTTAGGCCTCTCCAGGCTATACTAAAGCTTGTACACTTTTGATGACGATTTTTCCCTCTTAATAAAGGTTTACTTCTAGTGTTATATCTATGAGAAGTAGTGGTCATCTCCCGAAGATAAGGGGTTCTGGAACCAAGCGTCTTTTTGTGTCGTTCTCCCCATTTATGGGTCTAAACCGGCTGTCAAAGTGTACCCGCTTGTCTGAATATGTCCTCATCCTTCTGCTGTCTATGTGAGAGGCTTGATTCATGATCTACAATAAAGTTTCACGAGCAAGGAAACGAGGAAGCAGTCATCTCAACATATGCACACACGCTTGTGATCACGTCGCCACTATAAGCGCTTATAATAACATCACTAATACTTGGTTCATTTTCAAGTCACTAAATGTAAAAGGAGTATGGTCGGCGATGTTTGCATGGTTATTTTTTGGGTTTTATGAGCGGAATAGAGGACCTCTATTGGCTTTGCTGTAAGCTGACTTTTATTTAAATTTAATTACGAGTTAGAATGCATGAAAAAAATACATCCATCATGTCTTTCATAATGATTGTGAACGATAGGAAACATTCCCAAAAAAGTGTAGTTCCCCATTAAGGTTCTGCTGTATTCTGTTGACTTTCACTGTAAACAATTACGTGTCTATGGCTATTTTCATTCATCCAGGCCATTGTACTCTCTGGGCATTCAATCGATTGCAACTGGACTGTTAAGATTGTCTTAGAGGACGTTTCACCTCTCAACTGAGCAGGCTTCATCAAATTATGCTCATAGACTTAGATTGGTCAAATCTAGTCTGACTAATCTAAGTAAGTCTATGAGCTAAGATTGGTCAGATCTAGTCTGACTAATCTAAGATCTATGAGCTAGGGGTGGACATATAAATCGATTCACATCCGAATCGCAATTCTTATTCATCCTGATTCATTTTTTTTAAAATATTTGTTTATTGGGTTACTAGCTACATAATTGACTGGAACAGTCAAAAACATCAAGTGCTTTTCTTTTTTTCCCCAACCCCCAACAAGTAACAACAAAAGAACAAAAATACAAAAAATAAACCAAAACAATCATAGTACCGGTAATAATCATAATAATCAAATACATAAATTAGAAAAACAAAAACACACACACAGATATCAACATTAAACCACAGACAGCTGCATTCTTGAATGGCCCCAGAGAGATGCAACAACCAACAAGCAGTGTTGGGACTAACGTGTTACAAAGTAACGCGTTACTGTAACGCCGTTAGTTTCGGCGGTAACTAGTAATCTAACGCGTTATTTTTTATATTCAGTAACTCAGTTACCGTTACTACATGATGCGTTACTGCGTTATTTTACGTTATTTTTTATGTAGTATCGGCTAGAAACTGAAGATCTGAGTGTGTTTTGTGGCAGCGCTGCGGTGGAAAAGAAAAGGCGTACGTGCTTTCTGTGGGTGGGGGCGGGGGGGACTCCCATACGTAGTTGAGGAGCGCAGGGGAGACGTTCCTTCGGGGCTAACAACCTTCACTTTACCCGGAAGTGGTCTTTACAGCTGAGGGTGAATGACGAGGCCGGCGGTTTGTTGCAACTTTGTGACTTTATTGGACGCAGCCATCCACCAAGCTAGAGAGAGCACCTGCACGCACTCACTGTCCCCGCTCCCTCACTTCTCTCGCCCACTCACTCACTGACGTCCCTCACCCACATGCTGTCATATCTTAAAGGGCCACACACACGCACACACATAAACGCGACTATCATAACAACTAACAAGACATCAAGGCGAAGCCAAAAGTCGATTTTTTTAACAAGGAGAAATTCTCAATACTTTTCTTTTGTCGAGCACAAAGAAAATCAAATTTTAGTTAAATGTAAGTTGTGTCTTGGATCAAATATCCTATCTACTTCAAGTTCAAGTTAAAGTGCCATTATGTTGCAGCTATTTAAAATAGTTTTGTCAATTTGTTCTGGCCTGAAATAAATTGGCCTTTGAAACATATCTTTGTCTTTGTGTGTTGTATGTAGAGCACATTGTTTGTGTGTTGTATGTAGAGCACATTGTTTGTGTGTTGTATGTAGAGCACATTGTTTGTGTGTTGTATGTAGACCACATTGTTTGTGTGTTGTATGTAGACCACATTGCTTAGCAGAGTTCAGTGATGCAAATGCATGTCAAGTTGATCAACACATTGTATTATTCTCCAGTGCAATAACAGTACTGAAATGAAGGCTAAAGGGCATTAATGGGAGCTTTTAAAAAATAAAAGAAAAAAAGAAGTAACTAAATAGTTACTTTTCAAAGTAACGCATTACTTTTTGGTGTAAGTAACTGAGTTAGTATCTGAGTTACTTTTGAAATGAAGTAACTAGTAACTATAACTCATTACTGGTTTTCAGTAACTAACCCAACACTGCCAACAAGCATACAAAAGGCTCATAAACAACCCGCATTTCAATTGTGTTTGATTCGGGGTTAATTTACATATTTTATACATCTACACGTTTCTGAAACACACCCCACAGTTCTTGAAACTTTGCAGAACAACCATTCAATGTCAGCTTAATCTTTTCCAGTTTGAGAATATAAAGAACATCTTTATTTCAGTAGGCGCTGTTGCCTTACAATTTAAATTCATCCCGATTCTAAAAAGATTAATAATTTGAAAAAATCTATTAAAAACAAACAAACCCAACAACAAACAAAAAACATATTTTTTAAAAAACAAGAATCAGTTTTAAAAATACTTTGGTAGGCCATTATTAAGCAACAAAAGGGAGCTTTTCTAACCTGTAACCTCTTTTGAAAAAGTTGTATTCTAATTATTATCAAATCGGTTTGAATCGAGACTCCAGTTGAATCTAGAATCGATTCTAAAATCGAATAGTCACCGCATGGGTCTGAATCGAATCGAAACGCGAGGAGCCCAAAGATTCACCCCTCCTACTAGGAGCTGAGATTGGTCAGATCTGTTCATCGTCTCTGAGCATGAAATAATTAAGTCTGCTCAGACAAGTGATTTTGATCCATTGAATCCCCTGAGAACAAATTAATGACCTGTAGTTCCACTTTCTTTGTAAGTGTAGTGTCTTCGTGCATCACAGATATACCGTACGCATATATTTTCCAGACAGGATTAATCAAACTTTAGCCAAACTTGAGTTACAATGTATTTGTTTTACAAGATACACGTATTTATTGTTTTCAAGTAAATTGCTAAGAATAGTGGTAATACTGTAGTTGATTATAAAGTCTGGATCAGGAGAGTAAGAAAATTGGCCCCTCAGAGAATACTGTATAACACAGTCAGGGCCTACCATATTCCCTGAGAAACAGATTGTGTTGAGTTTTCTGCTTAGTCGAAACTCGTTTGACTCTCTCACTGCAGGGAGTAAAAACATCTCTTCACTTTGCCTTTTATATAACTCTTCTTTTTCTCAAGCTGCTGTACCTCACACTTTGAAACCCACATGTCTTTTTTTCACAACTCTGTCATCATGTATGATTATTTCCAGTTAGAAAGAAGCACACATGTAAAACTTTAACACCAAATTAATGGTTTAAATCATTCAGGTCTTGACTGCATGTGTGACTATTACATTTCATGTTTATTAAGCAGTGCTTAGCTAACTGCAACCAATTAATGTTTTACTGCGCTATAAAGTAATTCATGTAAAATATAATATTTATAATACATAAACTCATCGGTAAAAGCATGTTTTTGCACATCCAGTAGTACAGTAGTGCCTCAACTCACGACCACATTACTTTCTACGACCGAGCTCGTAACACAACACACTCGTATCCTCAAAGCTCCGCCCATTGACGTGAAATAAAAACATTGCATTTAGTGCTTGGCTCTTCCAAAACCCCACACTTTTAAAATGTAACTTTTTAAATGTTTTTAAAAAGAAAAACAAACGTTTAGACAATAAATATTGTTGGAAAACATTACAATAGCCTGTACTACAAACAACTACGGTAGTTTTATGGAATATTGTAATAATATTGTTCAGCATTGGAGAGTGGAATTTTGTAGGTATCTCCTATGAGCTGCTTTTCCATCTGGTGATAATAGGAACTAGGTGTGGAGAGGGGCGTGGCCTGCGGGCCTGCCTCGGAGCGGGGTGTGCAAGGACCGGCCTCGAAGACAGCGGCAGGTGAGTAGATTGCCCGGCTGGGCTTTGTTATCTAATCACCTGTCGCCTTTATTAGCAGCAGCCGGAACGAGACAAGTTGTTGGGAGTTGGAGCAGAGCGACACACGCACAGAGCCAGAGAGCAGAGACACGCCGGACTGAAAAGGCCTAATTTGTATATTGCTGAAAAGCAAACGAGACTGGTGTATGACAATAAAAGACTGGCTCAAACCTGTACACCGGGCTCACGAAAGATCTATGGGACTCAGGAGAACCCACTCACCATAGAGAAACTTCCACACTAGGAAATCACTGTTTATGTTCACACGGACTTAAATGAGTGACAGACTGGAGGCAAATGATACAAATGTCTTAGGACCAAAGGTAATGCTCAACTGTCCAGTTTGTTGAATCAGGACAAGACAGAACAAACTGAAACACGCCAAACACACCATCTGCAGCTTCTCAAAGTTTTATGGATAAATGTTCATCATTTGAATGTCTGGGTGTGATCTGCGCTGACGCTACAGTGGGGCTGATTTCCTAGGTCGGCTTCTAACAGGTGTAACATGTTTTCAATGGTTTGTTTCTCTACTTCCCCTCTCATGCACTAGCTTTCTCAGTTCCATGGTTGAAGGGTAGGATCAAAGCTCAAACATGCACGTCCACTGTGGAATCAAAACGTGTGTGTTTTTTATTTTGTAAACGAAGCAGGAATAGTGATGTGTAACAATATATTAACTCTTTATTGTTGAAATGGCACAACCCAGTTAAAAATATTACTTCAACCGATGGTGAAAATGCCCGTGACTCAAGGTATGCTCGCAACATTTCCGCCGCTGGTTGAAGTAGTAATTGTCCCCAACACACAGTCAAGAGATCGACACAATCCTGCCGTTTAACAGCTGAAACTGAGACTCTAAGTGCGAATGACGACCCCCACTAACTCAGAAAAACAAACCATTAAAAACATGTCCCACTGTATGTCAGACTTGGCAAAGTGACGCAACCGTCTTCGGCACACAGTCATGAGATCGACACAATCCTGCCCTTTAACAACCAAAACTGAGAATGTGAGTGTGAAAGGCGAAACTCACCAAATCAGAAAAACAATCCAATAAAAACGTGTCCGGCTGTATAGCAGACTTGACAGTCTGCACCACTCCAAAGCAAAATGCAGCTTCCGCGCCAAAACAACATCCACAAACTGAACATGAATCCAAGAAATAATAGAGAAGCTATCAAACAGTCAGCCAGACATGTTTTAATTTGTTCTTTTATCCTGTCTCTACGAACTGGAAGAGCGAGCATTAGCCTTGGTCACTGGGACTTACGCAGAGATACTTGTCCGTGGCTTTTTGGTGTGTCACTCAAAGAGGTCCGTTTGCAACATAAACAGCAATATCCTAGTTCCTATTGTTGCACTGCAGAGCTAGTTTTGCCAGATCTCACAAGACAAACAAACAACCAGCTTTATGAAAACAAGCCAGAATAATAATCATAATTGGGAACGCTGTAAGGAGAAGAAGCCCGAAGGACACATTGCATAAGTCCGATACCCAAGGTAAATGCTGTACCATATTATTACATTATTTCATAAAACTACTGCAGTTGTTAGCACTCCATTGTATTGTGTGGATTTTCAAACTGTATTTATGATCTAAAAGTTTGGTTTTCTTTTTTTAAAGACATTTTACATGAAAAGTGTGCTGTTTTGGGGACCAAGCACGGTCCTAGGACCAATTGCTGTCGACTATAGAAAGGAAGAGACAATGACTACATCAAGTCCTAGTATCCCAGTGTTTGGGGAGCCGTGATTGCTTTTGTTCGTGTGACATTTAGGTACTCGGTCCCCTCGGCTGTCTCCATCCTCACTCTCGTTGGGGTCAGCGCCGCATCCTTCCCTTGCCGTCCCGCCAGCCTTGCTCCTCTGCCACGAGGCTCTCAGTGGCATCACCTCAACTGTCACTCAAAAGGCTCTCTAATGACCTCAACATCTAGTTTCCAACGCCTCAGCGCTGCTGGAGCTTCCTCCAGCCTTTGTGCCAGCCCCCTCTGCGACATTGGGGGTATGACCCCTGAAGTCGCACAACGTAATAAGCGGAGCGCGGCCCCTGATGAATAGCGAGCTTGGGTCACATACTTTAGCTAATAAGTAGTGGTTGAACATGCGGAGTAGCTTACGATACCGTATAATGTCATTGCGTCGTATAGTAAGAGTATCAATACTGTAACGATACTGGACTATGAGAGCCAAAGATATGATGTATCCTCACAGCTAGACATCTATCAGTCACAGTATAGATTTCTGCTATTACTGTATCAACGCTGTACAGAGAGTTAATACTATACATTGTGATATTTGGTACAAGCCTTAATAGTTGGATGCCGAACAGCAACAGTATTGATGTCTGATCTTGCACTTTTATTTTTCTTTAAAGGCCTACTGAAACCCACTACTACCGACCACGCAGTCTGATAGTTTATATATCAATGATGAAATCTTAACATTGCAACACATGCCAATACGGCCGGGTTAACTTATAAAGTACAATTTTAAATTCCCCGCTAAACTTCCGGTTGAAAACGTCTATAAATGATGACGTATGCGCGTGACGTCAATCGTTGAACCGGAAGTATTGGTACCCCATTGAATCCAATACAAAAAAGCTCTGTTTTCATTTCAAAATTCCACAGTATTCTGGACATCTGTGTTGGTGAATCTTTTGTAATTTGTTTAATGAACAATGAAGAGTGCAAAGAAGAAAGTTGTAGGTGGGATCGGTGTATTAGCGGCTGGCTGTAGCAACACAACCAGGAGGACTTACTTGGATAGCAGACGCGCTAGCCGACGCTCGCCGCCGACCGCACGGATGATAGGGTGAAGTCCTTCGTCCTTCCGTCGATCGCTGGAACGCAGGTGAGCACAGGTGTTGATGAGCAGATGAGGGCTGGCGTAGGTGGAGCGCTAATGTTTTTATCATAGCTCTGTGAGGTCCCGTTGCTAAGTTAGCTTCAATGGCGTCGTTAGCAACAGCATTGTTAAGCTTTGCCAGGCTGGGAATTATTAACTGTGTAGTTACATGTACATGGTTTAATAGTATTGTTGATCTTCTGTCTATCCTTCCAGTCAGGGATTTATTTATTTTGTTTCTATCTGCATTTGAGCCCGATGCTATCACGTTAGCTCAGTAGATAAAGAGCTTCGCCAATGTGTTGTCGTGGAGATAAAAGTCACTGTGAATGTCCATTTCGCTTTCTCGACTCTCATTTTCAAGAGGATATAGTATCCGAGGTGGTTTAAAATACAAATCCGTGATCCACAATAGAAAAAGGAGAAAGTGTGGAATCCAATGAACCCTTGTACCTAAGTTACGGTCAGAGCGAAAAAAGATACGTCCTGCACTGCCTCTCTAGTCCTTCACTCTCACTTTCCTCATCCACGAATCTTTCATCCTCGCTCAAATTAATGGGGTAATCGTCGCTTTCTCTGTCCGAATCTCTCTCGCTGCTGGTGTAAACAATGGTAAAATGTGAGGAGTCCTTCCTCCGGTGACGTCACGCTACTTCCGGTATAGGCAAGGCTTTTTTTTATCAGCGACCAAAAGTTGCGACCTTTATCGTCGTTGTTCTCTACTAAATCCTTTCATCAAAAATATGGCAATATCGCGAAATGATCAAGTATGACACATAGAATGGATCTGCTATCCCCGTTTAAATAAAAAAAAATCATTTCAGTAGGCCTTTAAGAGCAAACGATATGATACATTAAGAGATCAATATTTGCTCCGACTTCTAATAGTTTGACGTTGCACAGCAACAGTATTTATACCTGATGTCTGAGTAGTGTTGTCCCGAGACCAATATTTTGGTACCGGTACCAAAATTATTTCGACACTTTTTGGTACTTTTCTAAATAAAGGGTAACACAAAACATTGCATTATTGGCTTTATTTTAACAAAACAATCTTAGATTACATTAAACATTTGTTTCTTATTGCAAGTTTGTCCTTAAGTAAAATAGTGGACATACGGGACAAGCGGTAGAAAATGGATGGATGGATGGACAAGACAACTTGTGTGTTATTAGTAAGTAAGCAAACAAATGCTCCTAATTTAGCTGCTGATGTATGCAGTAACATATTGTGTCATTTTCCATTCTATTATTTTGTCAAAACTATTAAGGACAAGTGGTAGAAAATTAATTATTAATCTACTTGTTCATTTACTGTTAATATCTGCTTACTTTCTCTTTTAACATGTTCTATCTACACTTCTGTTAAAATGTAATAATCACTTATTTTTCTGTTGTTTGATACTTTACATTAGTTTTGGATGACACCACAAATTTGGGTATCAAACCGATACCAAGTCGTTACAGGATCATACATTAGTCATATTCAAAGTCCTCATGTGTCCAGGGACATATTTCCTAAGTTTATAAACAGAATATACTTTTTTTTTTTAAACGAAAGAAGATTTTGTGATGCCATAAAATATCGACGTAATCATAGTTTTATCGACTTGATATGCTACTGTACTTGGCATCATTACAGTGGATGGTAGGTGTAGATCCACCAATGGCGTTTCTTTACTTTTTGACGCCGGTGAGCTACAGTGTGTAGTAAATCATGTTTAGCTATTCCACGTCGTGCAGGGATGATACTGGTACTTTTTAGAGGCGGTATAGTACCGAAAATTACTCATTAGTATCGCGGTACTATTCTAATACCGGTATACCGTACAACCCTATGTCTGAGTATCACGGTTGTGAGTCAGGATTGCAAGAGTACAGATACCTGTATAAATACTGTACCATGGGTGCCAACGTTAGGATAAATTGCAATATCAGTTTGTAATGTAATTTCCCCATTGTGGGATGAATACAAATCTATCCTATCCTATCCTAATAAATGGAAATCGGACATTAACAATCTCAATACCTGATGTTGGCTGCATTGTAAGAGTAATTGCTATGATACCAGACCTTCTAACCTTGAAGAAATGTTATGAGTAGAGATGGGTACCTTTCACATTTGAAGCAATATGGTACCAATTCCCGGTACCTGTTAATCGATACCAGTACTCAATGGTACCGGTTTTGGGTATTTGTGTGTTCATGTGTTAAATTGGGCGGCGGCGTGGCTCAAATGGTAAAAGAGCTGTCCAGAAACCCGAGGGTTCCTGGTACGAATCTAGCTTCAGCCATCTAGTAACTACCGTTGTGTGCTGTCCAGTTTTTATACGGTATCTGGATTTTTTAAAATTTAATTTGCAAATACTATATGTAGATTTTGCATGTAATTGTAATTCCAAGACGTTAGATGGCAATAGTGTATAGGCTACGGTGTGTTGCCAGTCAAGGAGTGGTCTTTGCCATTTAGCTGAATGTAGTATTTTGTTGCACCCTGCAAAGTGTTTGTACTGTACGTTTTGTGCTTATTACATACCAGCTGTTTGATTGTAACGTGCATCTTAGTTGTAGTTTTCACTACCAAATTGTGTTGAAATATCCATGTAAAATTGCTAATGCTAATTGGTAGCATGTCTAAGGCAAATTATCATCGAGCTGACATATTTTGATAGGTGAAACCATACTTTACTCTTTTCTATCAGGCATACTTGCTTTCTTGGCATGGAAAATTGCAACATTATCTAGAGGCAGTTTGACTGTCTGGTCTGAATGCTGCTTGAGTGCTTGTTTGCCCGCCAAGTGTATGAGCCGGACATGACGTCACGTGCAGCAAAGATATCAAAATATGGCAGAGTTTGATTTGACGTGAATTTGGTCAGTGCCTATAAAAATATATAATTCTGTACCCATCCCTAGTTATATGTATGATTTGTGTTCTTGTATCAATATACTGTGAAAGCTAACGACATGATACCATAAGGGTAACACTTTAGTATGGGGAACATATTCTAAGTAACAAATACTTAATTTAGAGTTATTAGGACACCAGGGGAACATATAAGGGTTAAGGTTAGGATTAGGGTTACTAATAAGCACTAATTCTGAGGTTATTGAGGGAAGACTCTTAGTTAATGGCTTACTGGTTGTATAATAAGGCATTAGTAAGTACTTAATAATGACTAATTAAGAGCCAATATGTTACTAATTTGCATGTTAATAAGCAACTAATTAATGGTGAATATGTTCCCCATACTAAAGTGTTACCACCATAAGATACTGATAATTGGTGCCAACTCCAATATTTCGATTTTGAAAAGCAACAGTATTGATACTGTATGTTGGCACACTAACACTGTACCGTGAACCCTAAAGTAATGATTCATGGCGCTATTGTTATCTTGAGCCACCCTGACTAAATATTTTGTTCTGCTCACTTTTAGATCATTGACTATTATTAGCCAAAACTGTGAAATGAAATATCTGGGTTGCTTTGGGAATACTTGTGTGTAATTATTTCTCAGACATTTTTCCCCATACATGGAGCATAGTTCCTTAACTAATTGGGGGCTGCCTGCCATGGAGAAAAAAAGATTCCTGTCACATTCTGCTCCCTCTGTTCGAGGATAAAAAATAAGCCAGCCAGAAATTGTAGACCGATTAGAGGAGAAAGTGAGCCACCACTCACCCTCCAGACTGCAAGCCGAGCACTTTGGGGTCCAAAATACTGCGAGGCTGCAAGAGAGAAGAGAAATGCACTGAGTTAAGAAACCACAGGCTATGAGCCACACAGGCAACGACAAAACAGCTAATTCATAACCACAACAACTCCCACATTTGGGAGTCAATTCAGGATAAAAATAAATGATAGGCAAGGAGAACAAGGGGGAGGAGAGCGCAGCGAGAAGGGAGGAAAGCACCAACGGCAAAAAGGACCAAATTATTCCACATCAATGTAATTTGTGGGCTCAAGACTGAAAATGATGTCGCTCTTGGTGCTGCAGGCCGGATATGCCTATTGTGTAATGCTCCCTATTCACTGACCAAAAAAATACGCTACAAAAATTTGTTGAAGAAGGGAGTAACAGGATGGATCAGCGCAGGGATGGCATAACGAATTGTAATTTGGCACATGCAGGATTTGTAATTTGCAGGAATATGAACACACCAACTGTTACACTTTGGGCCGAGTGCGAGACAAACAAACACATGCACGTGCATACATCACAGGAATCATAACAACATTGACTTCGAAACCTGAGTATCCAAAGCGCTGCAGTCTGAAAGGAGAAAATACAAAATATTGAATTAAAAAAGAACCATCTAACTGGGAAATACACTCATGTAGTGAATAAGATGTTTTTTCTTCAGTCGGCAAACGAGTTCAGACTGAATCAACAGAGCCTCTGCTGGTTGCAGCCAAGTACTACGCTCTACCAATGAATTCCACACTATTAATCATCATCTCACATCAGTCAATGATAGTGATATGGCCTTTGCATGATCATCTATATACTGTTAAAAAGGATACATCATATCAAAGTAAATAATAATCAATTGAATACAAATATACACTTTTCTCACATGCAAATACAGTATACAGTACTGAAATGTGCAATCATTGTATATTTCTGGTTTATATTTGGGAGCAAGACAAAAACAGTTTCACAGCAAGTATTGCATTTATAATTAACATGCTTTTATTTATTATTATTAATGTATATTAATATCATTAATGTTATTATTTTAAACATATACAGTCAAGCCTGCAAATATGCATTCGGCACAGCAAATGTATATGTAAGATTTTTGTTGAAATGTAAGTAAAAGCTGAGACGTATTCTTTTCTCCCTACAATGGTGCCGTCTGTACGTTTTCGTACGTATTATATTCTGGGAGACACCTGTGTCATTCCAAATCAAAGAAAACAATTGCTGGTTGAATAAAAGTAACTTTAAAAAATTGCCAGGGGTAGATATGTATGTATATTCATATTGTCGACATAAAGCTATCTTTTCACAGTCATTACTGTATGCTCTTAAATGTTTGAAATGCTCACGTGAATGTATTGATTGCAAACAGGCGACAGAGAGAACGTAAGTCGATGAAAATGAGGCATGTATGCTCTGTATTTCGACCTGGGTGCATCAACTGAACTTCTGCAAAATTATTCCTTTTTATTGTAAACTCTTAGCCCAAAACATAACATTCATTTCCCAAAGGGAAATACATGTTGTCAATGGTCACTTGGAAACAGATACTCAAAAACGGGGCTATTCTACTGGAAGCCTGGGAGCCAAATCCGGCCCAGAAATGACACCACACCGAGATCAGTTGAAGACATGGGAGACAAACATTTGTGCTGCAAATTTCTATAAACACTAGAGCTCTCCTGTTGTACAGAAGATATTGGAACATTGTAAACACAATGTCAGATCCTTGCAGTGACATTTTAACCTTCCTAGAAAACATAGAGCACTGGGGTCCAAACTTGTGATTAAAATAACTGAGCCGTTCCTCAAAGAAACCCTTCAAGTCCTTTCCTTATTGGCAGTCACAAATGTTTTTAGCAATGTAATGTATGTAATGTGTGTAGGTCGGGTAAGGTGTTGCTGTAGCTTGTTTACTTCAGATGCAGTCAGCAGTTCAACTTATTTAATCATACTAGTAGTGTTCCTCAAGGTTCCATTTTAGGTCTTCTTGTCATCAATTGTCAATGTCATGCAATTTCATTAAAAAAAAAAGACTCCCCAAACACTGGGATACCAGGACTTAAAGGCCTACTGAAATTAAATGTTTTTATTTAAACGGAGACAACAGATGCATTCTATGTGTCATACTTGATCATTTTGCGATATTGCCATATTTTTGCTGAAAGGATTTAGTAGAGAACATCGACGATAAAGTTCGCAACTTTTGGTCGCTGATAAAAAAAACCTTGCCTGTACCAAAAGTAGCGTGACGTCACAAGTTGAAAGGCTCCTCACATTTCCCCATTGTTTACACCAGCAGCGAGAGCGATTCGGACTGAGAAAGCGATGATTACCCCATTAATTTGAGCCAGGATGAAAGATTTGTGGATGAGGAACGTGAGAGTGAAGGACTAGAGTGCAGTGCAGGACGTATCTTTGTTCGCTCTGACCGTAACTTAGGTACAAGCTGGCTCATTGGATTCCACACTCTCTCCTTTTTCTATTGTGGATCACGGATTTGTATTTTAAACCACCTCGAATACTATATCCTCTTGAAAATGAGAGTCGAGAACGCGAAATGGACATTCACAGTGACTTTTATCTTTTATCTCCACGAAAATACATCGGCGAAGCACTTTAGCTACAGAGCTAACGTGATAGCATCGTGCTTAAGTGCTTCAATGCAGATAGAAACAAAATAAATAAACCCCTGACTGGAAGGATAGATCGAAAATCAACAATACTATTAAAGCATGGACATGTAAATACACGGTTAATGCTTTCCAGCTTGGTGAAGCTTAACAATGCTGTTGCTAATGATGCCATTGAAGCTAACTTAGCAACGGAACCTCACAGAGCTATGATAAAAACATTAGCGCTCCACCTACGCCAGCCAGCCCTCATCTGCTCATCAACACCCGTGCTCACCTGCGTTCCAGCGATCGACGGAAGGACGAAGGACTTCACCCGATCATCCGTGCGGTCGGCGGCTAGCGTCGGATAGCGCGTCTGCTATCCAAGTCAAAGTCCTCCTGGTTGTGTTGCTACAGCCAGCCGCTAATACACCGATCCCACCTACAACTTTCTTATTTGCAGTCTCCATTGTTCATTAAGCAAATTGCAAAAGATTCACCAACACAGATGTCCAGAATACTGTGGAATTTTGAGATGAAAACAGAGCTTTTTTGTATTGGATTCAATGGTGTCCGAATACTTCCGTTTAACTTTTGATGTAACGCGCATACGTCATCATACATAGACGTTTTCAACCGGAAGTTTAGCGGGAAATTTAAAATTGCACTTTATAAGTTAACCCGGCCGTATTGGCATGTGTTGCAATGTTAAGATTTCATCATTGATATATAAACTATCAGACTGCGTGGTCGGTAATAGTGGGTTTCAGTAGGCCTTTAATGTAGTCATTGTCTCTTCCTTTCTATAGTCGACAACAATTGGTCCTAGGACCGTGCTTGAGACTCACATTTTTGCAGAAGATTTTTAAAAACACTACAGTGTTGCCAAAGAGAAGATCTTCGACTAGCTTGTTTGCAAAAAGTCCTTAAAAAGAAGGAGACTGCTCCTGTAATGAACAAAATAATTAGACCAAAAATAAAAATCTACCTAAGAATACGTTGGTTCCCAGGAAATATACAAAGTGATAATAGTGAAGGGAAAAGTCTGGTCCGCCGGTCAATAGCTTTATGGAATTAGTTGAATATCCCTGTTTTAAGGTTTTAGAGTTTGACTATTCAACAAAATTGTTTTGGGGGCAACATTTCCAGAAAGCTAGGGACCAGGGGTCGGACTTCTTCCTTCTTTAGTATTCATATTTCTAAATTCCTACATTTAGTTTGTCAGTGTCACTAAATTCCAGAAGAAACTAGTACTCGTTATACAACAGGAGCGCTCTGCTGTTTCTAAGGACCTACGGCCAAAAACTAGTCAAATATCTTCTATATCAGTGAATTTATTGACAGTGCAGTGTGAAAGCCGATGTGTTTACTTTGCAATTAAGTAAAAACAACATGCTTGGTTTTCATCAGACAGCAACATCAATAATCAATGCTGAGCTAACAACACATCTTATTGTCTATTGTTATTGTCTTAAACATTTCAGGAGGTAATGCATGTACGTTTGTAGTTGAGCATAACCTTAGTAGAATGAGTTTGATGCCCGAAGAGAGCTTATCTGAACAGTTCAACGACCAACCCTGTACATTAAATAGGTTGGATCAATGCAACACGATAGAAACCCCATCTCTTGTCGACCTTGTATACGTGATTAAACAGGCATGTAGACATAGGGTGTCATGTGAGCACCGGCGCTTCCGTATCATATCGCCATTTTGGAAGACCAACTGTGAAAAGTGCATGCCCTTACAAATAAGCAGTTCTGCAGAGGCGTAATTAGCGCACTATTGATCCTCGGATGATAGATGCCAGCACGATGGCGATGTCGAAACTGCAGACAGCTGTTCACAAGGGAAGGATGACTGGAAGTCACTGCCTTCATTAAAATAACATACAGCGCTTTTTGTTTGTTGTTGACATGCTGTCAAGAGCGATGTTGAGACAATATAGGTGGTGTCCTCTGTCCTTGAAAGTTAGCACCGATTTACATTTTAATGATTAAACATTCAAGTGTAAATCAGAGCATGTGTGTCCACTTGGCATAAAAGTTGCAGACTAGAAACTGTTACGATAAAAATAGTTTTCAACACAACATGATGCGAGTGTCAGGTGTAAAATTTTTAAAGAGGCGCCTCTGATACGGCTCCAATACTACCAAAAGTAGTCTATGTCGACTTCAGTCACTCCGTGTCATGTTGTTTTTACTGAACAGAGACAAGGCAGCTTAAAAGACAGCTTCTACAGGCATAAAGTTACAAACAAAATGGAAAAAGTTGAATGATGTAATTATACCCGGGACCTTTATTTACCTGGTTATGATTTGTTTTCCTTTTTTTTAATTTAACATCTTTTCCGATTTTTATATTTTTTGTAATTGCTTGCCTCTTTTTAAAGAAACCAATGCATAATGATAACAGAGATAATTAAAAAAAAGTTGTTATTTTATTTGATAAAAAACTAGTAGTTTTGAACTGCATTTTACAAAATTCTAATTTGAATAATGTTATTTTTAGACCAGTTATGAATTGTACTTTTTATGGAATCATTTTCAAAGAACGGAATCAATAGCTTCTTCTGGGAAGCAATACTTCTGTCTTAAATACAATACTTCTGTTAACAAAAATGTAGCATTGCACCTTGCAAGAAAATAATCATCTCCAACATTGAGATTGATAAAGTGCAAACTCATAATATTTTGTCTTAAATAAAACACTTTTGTAAAGAAAAATGTAGTACATACATTGTATGCAAATAAATAAGCAAGTAAAACATTGAAATGACTCTCCGCCATCCTTCCGTCTACAAGAGACAATGGTGGTGTAGCTCCAAACAGGTATTAAATGCAACACCGACGGGAATGGCTGAGCAGTCCTATCCGAGAGTGGCAATCGCGATTGCACGCTGAACATACGAACTGAGGTGCCAGTTGAGGTTGATTTTGTGCTGCCTTCCTTCTGTCTCTTTTTGCGGATTGTTGAACAATCCTAGAGGTCTCAGACTTGTAAACTCCTTTTCTCACAGCGAGACGCCAGGTTAACCGATTGTAAGCACTGTGTTCCCATGATGTGGTGTTGATGCCGCACCTCTTGATGCCTTGTTTACATGTCTTTGAAACGTCGACAAGGTCGTCCTGTGGGTAGAGATCCATCCGCCAGCTTGCCATACAATAAGTCCTTCGGTATTCATCTCAGTTCCATTCTTCTAACATGACCAAGCCGACGGAGGTGGCGTTCGCAAAGGGTTGCAAACATGCTGTCGTTATTGTCCCATTTCAACACTTCAAGATTGGACATTTAATCCACCCACGTGATGTGCAGAATGACACCTCGAGTAAAAACTATTGAGTTTCCTTTCATGCCATGCGTATGTGGTCCATGATTCACTACCATAGAGAAGTGTGGTGAAGATACATGCCTGATAGACACGCAGTTTGGTATTGTCAGTGAGGCAAGAGTTGCTTTACACTCTATCGTTCAATTTAGCCATTACCCCTGCAGCTTTAGCTATCCTGATTATCACTTCAGCGTCTATTGCATTAGAGCTAGAAATTTTAGACCCGAGGTATGTGAATTCCTCAACGGTCTCCAGGCCTTAACCATTTATGTTGATCCACACCTTGTGTCATTACTTTTCTTTTATCCATGCTTACGGTGAGGCCGAATTCTTGGCAAGCGTGACCTAGTCAATGCATTAGCTGTTGAAGGCTGTCTTCAGTGTGAGATACTAGGGCTGCATCATCAGCATATAGCAAATCACGAATGAGGATCTTTGTAACTTTTGGTTTTGGCGGCCGATGTTGAGAAGTTTACCATCAGCTCTGGTATGGATGTACACACCCTGAAGGCGAAGTGCAGAAGTATGGGGAAAAATATACATAAACATGTTGGTGCAAGGACACAACCTTGTTTCACACCACTGCTGAAAGAGAAAGCCTCAGAACGCGTACCTTTGAATGATATTGTACCCTGCAAAATGTCATGAAATGAGGCGATCAGCTTTAGAAGTCGAGGTAGACACCTGGGGCCGTACTTATCAAGCTTCTTAGAATTACTCCTAAGAAGTCTGCTAAGAGTTGACTTAAGAGTAAATAAATTATTCGCTGAAAGCTGCACTTAAAAGTTAGTTATCAAGCGTCTTACTCACACTTTCAGCGAAGTGTAGGACTGAATCTTAAGTGTCACACTCAGAGCTGAATTACGACATTACTATGTGCCGTAAACGGAATTTTAGGTGACGTCATTTCTGTGTCCATAGAAATGACCAATCACGGAAGGGAATCCGTTGTCTAAGAATAAAGAAATATCTTGGAAATATTTAAGTCGACAATGGGAGTGTATATTTTGACAATAGACTACAAAATAATACAAAACAAACTACTGCCCGCCGGCACTCACGCTACCGCTCCCTCTCTTCTATCGCCCACACATTCACTGACGTCACTCACTTCAAGGCCACACACATACGCTACTGTCATAACATTTTCTTTCCAATTCATTAATTAGGCAACTAATTTGAAACTGGTGTGGGTGGCTCTATATATACTAGCCCACTGCAGACACATGCAGAAATCTACAAGGAATCGAAAAGTATTAAATCTGTGACACAAATAATATCCGCTCTGTCTAAACGATACCGTTTGATCAGCTGCTCGTCATAAAAAAAACAACAACATTGTTCCGTTCCCTGAACGTTCGCGCACGTCTCTCTCGCCTCAGTGCCATCCCCTGCTGGCAACTCCTAACCACCTAAGACACCTCTGAAGGTCTCTTAAATAACGTGGAGAGTAGGAGTGATTCTTAGACTTAAGAACGTTGATAAAAAGCTTTTATTCTTAAGTTTGAGAGTAGGACTAAATTTCGCAAATTCTCAGGACTTAAGTGTAAAATGGCACTCTAAGAAGCTTGATAAGTACGGCCCCTGATCTTCTGCAATAGGTTGAAAATTAAGTCTGTCTAGGGGGTTCATCTGTGGAACAGCTTGAATGATGCCTTAAAATGTTCCAGTTCCATTCACACATTAAAAAAAACAGTAGGCCTTTAAAAGGCCTACTGAAACCCACTACTACCGACCACGCAGTCTGATAGTTTATATATCAATGATGAAATCTTAACATTGAAACACATGCCAATACGGCCGGGTTAGATTAGTAAAGTGCAATTTTAAATTTCCCGCGAAATATTCTGCTGAAAACGTCTCGGTATGATGACGTTTGCGCGTGACGTCACGGATTGTGCGGACATATGGGGACACCATTGTGGCCAGCTATTAGGTCGTCTGTTTTCATCGCAAAATTCCACAGTATTCTGGACATCTGTGTTGGTGAATCTTTTGCAATTTGTTTAATGAACAATGAAGACAGCAAAGAAGAAAGCTGTAGGTGGGATCGGTGTATTAGCGGCTGGCTGCAGCAACACAACCAGGAGGACTTTAAGTTGGATAGCAGACGCGCTACCGTGAGTACGCAGCTTTGGCTTCCAAACATTTGATCGCTTGCCCGTACGTGCGTGCCGCTATGTGCATGTCACGTACGTAACTTTGGGGAAATATATGAGCTGTATGAACTTTACGGAGGTGAACGGTACTTTGGGCTGTGGGATTGAGTGTGTTGTGCGGGTGTTTGATTTGTATTGGTGGGTTGTATGGGCGGGAGGGGGGCGGTGTTTGTCATGCAGATTAATTTGTGGCACATTAAGTATAAGCCTGGTTGTGTTGTGGCTAATAGAGTATATATATGTCTTGTGTTTATTTACTGTTTTAGTCATTCCCAGCTGAATATCAGGTCCCACCCGCCTCTCACAGCATCTTCCCTATCTGAATCGCTTCCACTGCCCTCTAATCCTTCACTCTCACTTTCCTCATCCACGAATATTTCATCCTTGCTCAAATTAATGGGGTAATTGTCGCTTTATCGGTCCGAATCGCTCTCGCTGCTGCTGGCCATGATTGTAAACGGTGTGCAGATGTGAGGCGCTCCACAACCTGTGACGTCACGCTACTTCCGGTACAGGCAAGGCTTTTTTATCAGCGACCAAAAGCTGCGAACTTTATCGTCGATGTTCTCTACTAAATCCTTTCAGCAAAAATATGGCAATATCGCAAAATGATCAAGTATGACACATAGAATGGACCTGCTATCCCCGTTTAAATAAGACAATTTCATTTCAGTAGGCCTTGAAGACCAATGTCTTAGAAAAATATATCGCTCTTGAATCAACACCAATAGTTAATACCATGATCAATGTTTGTTACAAAACTAAATGTGGGACATAAATAATAATGGAAGTATAAGTGTTTGTATATAGCATACTGTATTATTGGTACAAATGTTTAACCAACACGTGTACATGGATATTTCACAACTGTTCGTCAGTGTCTTTACCGTGTATATATTTGAACAGTGTTTATGGTGTGTAAAGGAAATTTCACATTTCTATGAAGCTCACAATCAGAGCTCAATGTCTCCTGGTTTTACTACATCTTGTATTTGAGATTGGGGTTAGGCAAAATAAGTGCTCAATTTCAGCCTTAACTCGGTTTGAAAAATTGTCAATTTATGAATGTAAAACTGTTTGTTTATTTTGTAGACCACTGACCGAAGAAATAATAAACTAACTAAAAGTCCTGACCTGCTAACTAGATGGAACGCCTTGGTCAAGTCCACAAAGGCGATGAAAAGCCGCATGCGTTGTTCATTGCACTTCTCCTTCAACTGAAGCAGTTAGAAGATCATGTCCATTGTTGAACGGCCAGCTCTAAAACCACATTGGGATTTTGGGTATACGCATGAGGCCAGAGTCTGCAGGCGTGTCAGTATGACACGGGTGAAGGTCTTTTTAACAGTGCTCAAAAGTGATATTCCCAAATAATCATATCTATAATTTCACAAAGTGGATAAACGCAGGCTTTTTCATTTACACATCTTGGCAGTGTGCAGAGCGACTGCTTTAGTGATCGTTCTTTACTGTACTTCCTATTGCTTAGTATGTCCTTTTGGTAGCATCTTCACGCCATACCATGTTACTTTCACACAGAATTTGAAAGAAATATCAAATATGGCTACCAGATGCATTGTTGCAGGTTGTAGCAATATAACTAAAGAAGGAGTCAGCCTGCATACATTTCCAATTGATGGGAATATGAGGAAAATATGGAACTCTTCAGTCAGATTGACTAGCGCAAAAATAAGATGGACCAAGCCAGAGGAGTGTAATTTGCAGCAATCATTCTGACTTCAAAAAAGTAGAGCGTTTGTTGGAGTTTGGAGGGAAAAAAGATTAAAAGACTAAAGACAAATGGGATCCCAAAAATCAGAAGCACCCTCAAAGGGAGAAAGACTGAGTCAGAACATGCGGAAAAACAGAGCAAACCCAGCGATAAAAACGAGAGAAAAAGAATGTAAAACACTCGTATTCGATTATGCATCTTCTTCTACTGATGTTTTCCTTGAGATGTTAGAGAAAAATTTTTAAGAGCATGAGGAAACACAGGCTATGGTGTTCACGGAAGAGGAGATGGAAGAACAGGGCAGTACGGAAATGGCGATTATTTCATATTTCTTTTTTTGCTCATAATGTTAACTGTATTAGTTTTGAAGTAATCAAACCTTCCATTCCTCTCAAAGGTCCTGGAAAAAAGTTGTCTCCTTTCCGCTTCAGGACCACCTCAAAAACTCAGATCTGTTGGAAAAATTCCAATCTGGTTTCCGGGCCTCTCATAGCACAGCAACAGCCCTTGGTCAGAGTCACCAATGACCCCCTGATGGCTGCTGCTCTCCATCACTTCTCATCCTCTCGTACCTTACAGCCGCCTTTGACACTAATGACCATAACATTCTTCTCCATCGTCTCCAGCACATTGTTGGATTTTCTGGCACTGATCCGGATTGGTTTGAGTCCTGTCTCACAGATAGGGCTGAGTACGTGACCCTGGGGGACGCTAAATCACAGCCCCACACCATCACCTGTGGGGTCCCACAAGGGTCCGCCCTTGGTCCGACCCTCTTTAATATCTACATGCTCCCCCTGGGTCACATCATCAGAAAGCATGGAGTCTCGTTTCACTGCTTCGCTGATGATATTCAGCTCTATGTGAGATTGGACCCAGCCTCCCCTGGGCCCCCATTAGCACTTACCTTCTGTCTGGAGGAGATAGAGGTGTGGATGTCTAACAACTTCCCTCAACTAAACAGCATCAAAACAGAAGCCATCCAAATTGGCACTCCTCATCAACACTGCTTCTTCCCTTTGAACTGCATCACTTTTTCTGGCCACTCCATTAACATCTCCCCCTGTGTTACAAAAATATGGAAGTCAAATTTGACCCCCATCTGTCATTTTATACCCATGTCCATCACCTCTGCAAGAATGCATTTCTTCATCTCAGGAATATTGCTAAACTTCGCCCCCACCCTCCCCTCAGTGATGCTGAAAACCTGGGGCCGTATTTATCAAGCGTCTTAGAGTGCCATTTTACACTTAAGTCCTGAGAATTTGCGAAATTTAGCCCTACTCTCAAACTTAAGAATAAAAGCTATTTATCAACTTTCTTAAGTCTATGAATCACTCCTACTCTCCACGATATTTAAGAGACCTTCAGAGGTGTCCTAAGTGGTTAGGAGTTGCCAGCGGGGGATGGCACTGAGGCGAGAGAGACGTGTGCGAACGTTCAGGGAGCGGAAGGATGTCCTGGCTTTGTTTGATGACGAGCAGCTGATCAAACGGTATTGTTTAGACGGAGCGGGTATTATTTTTGTCACAGATTTAATAATGCGTCATCTCATCAGCAACATCACGCAGCAGAGCTTTCACAGCAGACCTAAAGGTCATCACAATGCTTCGATATCTAAGTAATGAATTGGAAAGAAAAGGAAACATTTATATTTGATTCATTGCCAATATTGTTTGTTTGTTTTGTTTTATTTTGTAGTTTATTGTCAAAATATACACTCCCATTGTCCACTTAAATATTTCTGAGATATTTCTTTATTCTTAGACAAGGGATTCCCTTCCGTGATTGGTCATTTCTATGGACCCAGAAATGACGTCACCTAAAATTCCGTTTACGGCACATAGTAATGTCGTAATTCAGCTCTGAGTGTGACACTTAAAGGCCTACTGAAACCCACTAATACCGACCACGCAGTCTGATAGTTTATGTATCAATGATGAAATCTTAACATTGCAACACATGCCAATACGGCCGGGTTAACTTATGAAGTGCAATTTCAAATTTCCCGCTAAACTTCCGGTTGAAAAACTCCTTTGGATATGACGTATGCGCGTGACGTAGCCAGTAGAACAGAGGTATGGCTCCCCCATTGAGGCCAATACAAAAAGCTCTCTTTTCATTTCATAATTCCACAGTATTCTGGACATCTGTGTTGGTGAATCTTTTGCAATTTGTTTAATGAACAATGGAGATTGCAAAGAAGAAAGCTGTAGGTGGGATCGGTGTATTAGCGACTGGCTGTAGCAACACAACAAGAGGACTTACTTGGATAGCAGACGCGCTAGCCCATGCTAGCCACCAACCGATGCTAGCTGCCAACCGCATCTGTGATCGGGTGAAGTCTTTCGTCGCGCCGTCGATCGCTGGAACGCAGGTGAGCACGGGTGTTGATGAGCAGATGAGGGCTGGCTGGCGTAGGTGGAGCGCTAATGTTTTTATCATAGCTCTGTGAGGTCCGGTTGCTAAGTTGCTAAGTTAGCTTCAGCGTCGTTAGCAACAGCATTGTTAAGCTTTGCCAGGCTGAGAATTATTAACCGTGTAGTTACATGTACATGGTTTGATAGTATTGTTGATCTTCTGTCTATCCTTCCAGTCAGGGATTTATTTATTTTGTTTCTATCTGCATTTGAGCCAGATGCTATCACGTTAGCTCATTAGCTAAAGAGCTTCGCCGATGTATTGTCGTGGAGATAAAAATCACTGTGAATGTCCATTTCGCGTTCTCGACTCTCATTTTCAAGAGGATATAGTATCCAAGGTGGTTTAAAATACAAATCCGTGATCCACAATAGAAAAAGGAGAGAGTGTGGAATACAATGAGCCAGCCTGTACCTAAGTTACGGTCAGAGCGAAAAAAGATATGTCTTTCACTGCATTCTAGTCTGTCACTCTAACGTTCCTCATCCACGAATCTTTCATCCTCGCTCACATTAATGGGGTAATCGTCGCTTTCTCGGTCCGAATCGCTCTAGCTGCGTTGAAAACAATAGGAAAATATGAGGAGGTGAACAACTGACTACGTCACACTACTTGCGGTAGGGGAAAGGCTTTTTTTTAATCAGCGACCAAAAGTTGCGAACTTTATCGTCGTTGTTCTATACTATATCCTTTCAGCAAAAATATGGCAATATCGCGAAATGATCAAGTATGACACATAGAATGGATTTGCTATCCCCGTTTAAATAAAAACATTTCATTTCAGTAGGCCTTTAAGATTCAGTCCTACACTTCGCTGAAAGCGTGAGTAAGACGCTTGATAACTAACTTTTAAGTGCAGCTTTCAGCGAATAATTTCTTTACTCATAAGTCAACTCTTAGCAGACTTCTTAGGAGTAATTCTAAGAGGCTTGATAAATACGGCCCCTGGACAACGCCTTTGTCTCCACCAGGCTGGATTACTGCAAGGCACTCCTCAGCGGCATCCCTCACAAGAGCCTTAAAAAATTCCCACACATCCAAAACAGTACTGCCAGGATCCTGACGAGGGTCCCCAAATCTGAACACGTTACCCCTGTTCTCCGGACACTCCACTGGCTCCCCATCCACCACCGCATGGAATACAACATCTGCCAGTTGATCCACCAATGCATTCATGTACATGCCCCACATTACCTCAAAGAACTCTTCACAGAACCAAAGGCCACAAATGGGAGACAAAGCTTTTTCAGCAGCTGTTCCGCGGCTCTGGAATATTATTTTTGGATAACCCGAGAGTACCGCAGTTTGTGGAAATATTAAAAAAACAACCAAAGACACATCTTTTCAAAAAAAAGTTACAAATAGGGCTGTTTGTTTGTATTGTATTTTTAGTGTATGTTTTATGTGTGCATTTGTAGCACTTTGAGATTTGTTTAAATGTAAATTCCTTTATGAATAAAATGAATTATTATTATTATTAATATCTGGGGAAATGGGCTTCAGTTCTGTAGATGACACCACTCTGTCAATGTAATTTCCCATATCAATTTAATTGATATGGGATATGACAGCCACATTCATTTTCAGGTGCGAAACATACCATATTCACTGACTTTTTTCCCACGCTTTAAAGCGTGGGTGTCAGGCCCGCGAATAGGTTTTAACCGGCCTCCGGGATGAGTTTGCGAAGTATAAAAATTAGCCGACATTTTTGAATGAAATAAACTGCTGTTTTAAATGTGTCCACTAGATGTCGCCATAGCAATTATTTGTATCTTTGTAGATGATGTTACATATGTAAAAAAAAATAAACCACATGGCGTTAGTGCACCAGTCGAGGAAAATTAGCAAACTACATAAATAACATCCTGTAATTTGATTTTGATATTATTTTTTTAGTATGATACATTGAAAATTAACACCATTGAGTTGATCAATGAACATTATCACATAATTTATTCAGAAAGTATAAATAATGACAAATAAAGATAGAATATCTAAGTGTAACAAAAACCAAACAACATTAAGATTTGTAAATTTTCAGGATGTGCTTGTTCTATTTTTAAACAAAGAAAACAATCTGAAGTTGTCTTTATTTTTAAGTTATCGTGCCGTGCCACTTGGGAGTAGTTTTTTCTTCATGTGGCCCCCGATCTAAAATGAGTTTGACACCCCTGGTTTAAACCCTGCGGCTTAAAAAACAATGTGGCTAGGTGTTATATTGTTTGTGCGACGGTGCCATCTTTTGGATGAGTTCACTCACTACAAGTTCTGCGGTTGAAAATGTACTTCCTGTTTGTTCCTTGAACCACAGCGTTTCTGCTCGAAAGGATTCTTTATTCATCACTCCAAGCAACGTTTGTAAGTTTTACAATTTAACTAAAACAATTCATACTTACTAAACCACCCAATGTGTGTTGTCTGCAGGAATGTTTTTATGCACATTTGTACGTGCTATCCTAGTGTAGTAAAGCTAGCATCGTTAGCATTAGTGTCTATGCTCACACATTCACAAGTGTCTGTGTTGTTATAATTAACTTACAATGGGATTCTTTTTGCATTGTTTCAGTTTTATGAATTCACGATGGAGTTATTGAGTCTGTTTAGCTGATTTGAGAGCTAGCCCTCGCCGCTTGTGGGCTCATGATAATGATTTCTGTTTTGTTTGATCAGCCGGTTTACTGCTGTTTTGAAGCTCAGCTCAATTTTTGTTTCATCTGACATCACATTGACAAAAATAAGACCTTCTGGAGAAAAGTTCTGTGGTCGGATGAAACAAAAATTAAACTGTTTGGCCACAATACCCAGCAATATGTTTGGAGGAGAAAAGGTGAGGCCTTTAATCCCAGGAACACCACCCTAATGTCAAGCAAGGTGGTGGTAGTATTATGCTCTGGGCCTGTTTTGCTGCCAATGGAACTGGTGCTTTACAGAGAATAAATGCGAAAATGAAAAAGGAGGATTACCTCCAAATTCTTTAGGACAACCTAAAATCATCAGCCCGGAGGTTGGGTCTTGGGCGCAGTTGGGTGTTCCAACAGGACAATGACCCCAAACACACGTCAAAAGTGGTAAAGGAATGGTTAAATCAGGCTAGAATTAAGGTTTTAGAATGGCCTTCCCAAAGTCCTGACTTAAACGTGTGGACAATGCTGAAGAAAGAAGTCATTGTCAGAAAACCGACAAATTTAGCTGCACTGCACCAATTTTGTCAAGAGGAGTGGTCAAAAATTCAACCAGAAGCTTGCCAGAAGCTTGTGGATGGCTACCAAAAGCGCCTTATTGCAGTGAAACTTGCCAAGGGACATGTAACCAAATATTAACATTGCTGTATGTATACTTTTGACCCAGCATATTTTGTCACATTTTCAGTAGACCTATAATACATTCATAAAAGAACCAAACTTCATGAATGTTTTTTGTGACCAACAAGTATGTGCTCCAATCACTCTATCACAAAAAAGTAAGAGTTGTAAAAATTATTGGAAACTCAAGACAGCCATGACATTATGTTCTTTACAAGTGAGTAAACTTTTGACCACGATTGTATGTAAAAAAAAATATATATATATATATATATATATATTCTAAAATGTAGTGTGTGGGGCTTAAATAATAATAATAATAATAATACATTTTATTTATAAGGCGCCTTTCTGGGCACTCAAGGACACCGTACAAGATCGAAACAATAAAATCAAATTGGATAAAAACAACAATAATAACAACAACAAAGATAGAGAAGAAAAGATGATTACAATGAATAGGCAGTCAGGAATAGGTGTGTTTTGAGTCTTGATTTGAAGAGGGATATTGAGTCCAAGTTTCGAAGGTCTGGTGGCAAAGAGTTCCAAAGATGTGGGGCAGAGCGGCTGAAAGCTCGGGCACCCATGGTGGACAGTTTAAATAAAGGGACAGTGAGATGGATGGATGAAGAGGTGCGTTCTATAGCCCAGAACATATGGTACATAGCGAGAAGTTGTTTGTGAAATGTTGGTCATCTCGGTCCTTTAATGTTCTTATATTTAATCTCTAAAGTCCAGTATGTTTTGAATGTGTAAGTGTAAGAACGTACAAAAATAGTCATTTGTCCGCAAGGTTATTGTGCTAGCAGTTCTCCACTGAGGTTTTTGTTTTACAAAAACTATACATAGTACATTCTGGGTTGATTCCACAAAACACCAGTGAAGCAGGGGGACTCAGCTGTGTGCAGGTACCATGGACAGCAATAAGCTTAGCTACTTTGAGCCGCATTGCTACGAGATTGAGCCATGTTTCGTCCGCGGCTGCACTAGATAAAGCCTCTCAGCCCAGCTCAGATGAACCTCATTTCACAGGTGCCTTAAATCTCAGGAAAAACCGTAACAAAGATAGTGCCTGCAGTATGTTCCCAGCGGGCAAAGTGTTGCGCCAGTAACAATTGCAATAAATTTAGCATCCTGTGCGCCGACACGCGTGATCACACCTCGCGGAGATCAGCGCTCAGCAGAGCGGAAAAGCCTGTTTTTTGGCTGATAGTGGAAATACACAACAGCATTGGCTCCGACGTGGACATAACAAGAGGCACGGTAAATATGTGCTAGTGTGTTTGTATTTACTCGCACAGGCACACAGGGGAGAACAATCTTTCGAGCAAGTGAAACAATTGTTACATAATCAGAAAGCCCCCAATTCAGTAAAAGCAGGATGACACAAGGCTGTACAGTAGTGGAGAGCTTTGACCTTGTCTGCAACTGATGGAAGGGATTTTACTAATGCTTATCACTTTAGGTCAGATCTTACTAGGGGATTTGGAAAACACCATCATCCAATATGCAGGGGCAGGTTAACAAGTGCAACAATTGCTGTAACACTTACTGTAAAAAAATTAACAAAATAAAACAAAAAAATGTGGTTAAGTAAAAAAAAAAAAAAAAGTGTGTTTGTTTAATATATAATTTGTTTTTTCACTGTGTTTCTGTGTGCTGATATTGTCCGTAAATAATTCCATCAAAATCACTAACTATACAGTGGTACCACAGTTATTTTGTTAAAAACACTTATTTTCTCTAGGAAACAACATAAACCAGATGAATCCGTTCCAGATACACTTTTTTTAGAGAACATTTAAAGCTTTACATGCATAAAACAATGCTAAATGTATATAAATCACAGTCAATTTGATGAATAAAGATTTAACATAATTTTTACCTTGGCGGCGATGAAGGGGTGGGGAGCCTCTCGAACTCAATCTTTCTTGCATTTAATAGTGTTCTTACATTATTTATACTGCAGGGACAACAACTGTTTGCTCACGCAGCTTTATTTACATCAATTGATGCCGTCACAGAGCTTCAAGGCGCAACACGTCACACTGTCATGACTCTGCAGCCTTACCTTGACGTGCAGGCTTACATGTTACAGTCTGTCACTCTTACTTTTACATCAGCAGTGAATACAAGTTAAAGTTAAAGTACCACTGATAGTCAAACACATACTAGGTGTGGTGAAATTACCCTCTGCATTTGACCCATCCCCTTGTTCCACCCCCTGGGAGGTGAGGGGAGCAGTGAGCAGCAGCGGTGGCCACGCCCAGGAATCATTTTGGTGATTTAACCCTCAATTCTAACCTTTCGATGCTGAGTGCCAAACAGGGAGGTAATGGGTCCCATTTTTATAATCTTTGGTATGACTCGGCCGGGGGTTTGAACTCACGACCTACCAATCTCAGGGCGGACACTCTAACCACAAGGCCTGATCATATTATTCTGCGTTGAAGTCAACAACGACGAACCATGCTGAACACTTGCTCAAAGTTGCCGAGCTTCACGTTTTGAGCATGACGGTTACGCAATTTAACCCTTTCTACACGCCACACTTGACATTTCTCATGCTTACATTCCACATTCACTTCTCTATATTTTTTTCATAATAATAAACTTTGGTTTTCACAGCTTGCCGTAGTTCAAGTAACTCTGACTGATTGATCGAAATAACCAATCCCAGACCAAGCCTGAATCAATCCACTGTGTCGACATTTAACCAACAACAGAAGACACTACGCAATTTAAACCAATCAGAAACAAGGTAAGGCGGGTCTTGGCGTCTTTATTTCATGCACCTCAGCTGTACGGTGTTTCTGATTGGTTTAAATTGTGTGGTGTCTTTCGTGGTTGGTAAAATATAAGCACACCTCAGATACGCACACGCTGTCCCCTCCAAGGTTTCTCATTGTATCCTATCGGGTTGAGGTTTTTTTCGCCCTGATGCTGGATCTGAGCCGAGGATGTCGTTGTGGCTTGTGCAGCCCTTTGAGACACCTGTGATTAAGGGCTATATAAATAAACTTTGATTGATTGATTGACTACACAACTTGTATTACACGCTCACAAATCTGGATGTGCTCGCTCAAATCCTACACGGCAGAGGTGTCGCAAAAGTCACGTGTAAAAAAGACAGACAGTAGAGCAGGGGTCGGGAACCTTTTTGGCTGAGAGAGCCATGAAAGCCAACTATTTCAAAATGTATTTCCGTGAGAGCCATATAATATTTTTTAACACTGAATACAACTAAATGCGTGTATTTTTAAGTAAGACCAACATTTTTAGAGTATAACAAGTCTCTTATTATTTTTAATAACATTGTTATTCTAAAGCTAACCAATAATAAATAAAATACTTCTTACCATTAATTCGACTTCTTGAACAGGTGCGATAGAAAACGGATGGATGGATTAAAATGCATGAGAATGTTTTATAATTTGAACGTTATTTTTAACACTGTGATTACCAGCGGAATTATTCACTACTTATCGTGTTAAGCAATGTCAGCTAAGATTTATCTGAGAGCCAGATGCAGTCATCAAAAGAGCCACATTTGGCTCCAGAGCCATAGGTTCCCTACCCCTGCAGTAGAGGGTTCCTGCTTCTCGCAGATCATAGATACACACGTGCAGATCGTATTACACACATGCATTTCTGAATGTGCGCACACAAGTTGTACTAGACGCTAGGGCTGGGCGATATGGACGAAAAAGTATACCTCGATATACACTATATTGCCAAAAGTATTTGGCCACATGCCTTTACTCACATATGAACTTGAAGTGCCATCCCGTGGAATTGTCCAAAATGTTTTGGTATCCTGGAGCATTCAAAGTTCCTTTCACTGGAACTAAGGGCCCAAGCCCAACTCCTGATAAACCAACCCCACACCATAATTCCTCCTCCACCAAATGTCACACTCGGCGCAATGCAGTCCGAAATGTAGCGTTCTCCTGGCAACCTCCAAACCCAGACTGGCCCATCAGATTGCCAGATGGAAAAGCGTGACTCATCACTCCAGAGAACGCGTCTCCACTGCTCTAGAGTCCAGTGGCGACGTGCTTTACACAACTGCATCCCACGCTTTGCATTGGACTTTGTGATGTATGGCTTAGATACAGCTGTTCGGCCATGGAAACCCATTCCATGAAGCTCTCTGCGTACTGTATGTGGGCTAATTGGAAGGTCACATGAAGTTTGGAGCTCTGTAGCAACTGACTGTGCAGAAAGTCTTTGCACTATGCGCTTCAGCATCCGCCGACCGTCAGTTTACGTGGCCTACCACTTGGTGGCTGACTTGCTGTTGTTCCCAAACTCTTCACTTTTCTTATAACTACGTTGACTTTGGAATATTAAGGAGCGAGGAAATTTCACGACTGGATTTGTTCCACAGGTGGCATCCTGTGACAGCTCCACGCTGGAAATCACTGAGAGTGGCCCATTCTTTCACAAATGTTTGTAGAAAAAGTCTCCATTCCTGAGTACTTCATTTTATACACCAGGCCAAGTGATTAAGACACCTGATTCTCATCATTTGGATGGGTGGCCAAATACTTATGGCAATATAGTGTATTTTCCGGTGAAAATATTTATGTAAAGATATTCAGTTTTGAGCAAGATTCAGTGAAATTGAAGTGAATGACAATTGTACTGTAAACAGTCAGTGGCACTTTTATTAACCCAGTTAGTCAAGATAGGTATTAACAGCACATAAAATAAACTGTTTAAGTTGTACATAATTACATAACATAAATACAAAAGCAAAACAAAGAATGTATAAATAAAATAGAAACATATTCTTTCTACATACAATAAATAACTTAGCTGTGCAAATAATACAAAATGTACATACATTTGCAGGCAGGCACTTTTCAATTCCCAGTCGAAAACACACGTCTGCGGGTCTAAAACACACGTATGCGGATCTGAATACACACACTCGGATTGATATACAGACACACAATTTTGTACATATGTGCGAAAATTGTTTGCAAATAATGTTGCTACAATGATACTTCGATGTGTTCTCTATAAAGAAGCAACGGTCATTGGGTTCAGATAAAATTGCAGGGCATGAACCCTGCTAAAGAATTGTCTTAATGCTCTGTTACTCACCCTGTGACTGACACAAAGGGAGCCTTCACGAAGAGGAAAACGTAGTAATGACACCAGATAATTGGTAAATGTCAACAGAGGACATTCTCAAATAGTGTCATAAGTAAGGCTGTCAACAAATATTGCATCCATAGTTGATTATGGTAAAAGTTGGAGCTGGCAGGGGGATTCTTCAATAATTGCATGATGAAATAGGCTCAAATGAAAACCGAATTATTGTTCTCAACCCTTTTGACTTTAGAGTCACCAGCCTTGGCGTCACTATAGACAGCGATTTTAAATTCGACAAACAAGTCAATGGCGTTTTAAAATCGTGTTTTTATCATCTTCGTCTTTTAGCAAAGGTAAAACCATTTTTATCTTTTAACCTTTTTGAACAAGTCGTGCATGCTTTTATTTCAAGTCGCCTAGACTACTGCAATGCACTTTATGCTGGCATTAGCCAAAAAGCTCTCTCCCGGTTGCAGTTAGTCCAGAACGCGGCAGCACGACTTTTAACAGGGGCCAGGAAACGTGAGCATATAACCCCAATTCTTCGGAGTTTGCACTGGCTCCCTGTTCATTTTAGAATTGATTTTAAATCCTTGCTGTTTGTTTTTAAAGCTTTACATGGACTGGCACCTCAGTATATCTCGGACCTCATCCAAATTTACACTCCTGCGCGCGCTCTGAGGTCCGAGAGCCAGCTCCAGCTCGTGGTGCCCAGGACGAGACTTAAAACCAGGGGAGACAGGGCCTTCTCTGTGGTCGGCCCTAAACTCTGGAACACTCTGCCCCTCCATGTTCAAACTGCTCCCACAGTGGAGTGTTTTAAGTCTCGTCTAAAGACCCACTTTTATTCTTTGGCTTTTAACACTACGTGAGTTGTGTGGTCTTCTGTCCTCTGTTGTCCTGTGTGGTTAGGGTTAGGGTTATAAATTTTGATGTCTATTTTACTGTTTTAATTGGTTTCACCCTTTAAAATCGTTTTTAATCATATTTATTTTTTATATTGTCTCTGTATTGGTTTTCTATTCATTTATTCTTTGTTTTTATTCAGTCATTGGTGTAGCATAATATTGTTTTTAATATAGTTTTTAATATTGTTTTTAATATTGTTTTCAACATGGCTGTGCAGCACTTTGGAAACATTCTTGTTGTGTAAATGTGCTATATAAATAAAGTGGATTGGATTGGATTGGATAGAGTGTAGCATCTGAGAACCTAATTATCCATCTTGGCAAGCGAGATGACACGTTGCACAAACCATTTTTTTCTGACGCAATCTGTTGGTTTCCCTGACTCCATAGTGAGGCAGTGTGCTGATACAAGCGTGCTATCTTGCATGTTGGTGTTGTGCGTTCAGTGTGCACACGGATGCACTGCACCGTGGGAGCTCAAAACAAGACAGTCAGTACAACAGGGGGGCGAGTTGCAGAGCTAAAATCGAAGGCGGCGTGTTGCTCAGAGAAGGCGCAGGTGTGCTCATTGGACAGCTGTCACGAGTGCATGAGCTCTTCAGTTTAAAAGTGTGCGCTTCAACTGAATACATCCACTCTTCGCCCTAACTTTTGTTTTGTCATATTCAATGTGTATCCAGCTTGACTTTTATTTTGAAAACTGTATTTTCACGATGGTTTGAGATGTATTTTGAATCAGATTTCTCAAAATCGTGATTATCTTTGTTTGTGTGTGTGTGTGCACCCGGCTTAAATGCCATACGACTGGATCCACACTGCAGGTGTGAATTAACTGTAGGTTCAGACTACCAGCCGCAAATCATTTTTGTGTCATATAATGTTGTCCCTATACCAATATTTTCGATACTTTTTGGTACTTTTCTAAATAAAGGGGACCACAAAAAATTGCATTATTGGCTTTATTTTAACAACAAATATTAGGGTAAATTAAACATATGTTTCTTATTGCAAGTTTGTCCTTAAATAAAATAGTGAACATATTAGACAACTTTTCTTTTAGTAGTAAGTAAACAAACAACGGGTGCTAATTTAGTTTGCTGACGTATGCAGTAACATATTGTGTCATTTATCATTCTATTATTTTGTCAAAATTATAAAAGACAAGTGGTAGGAAATTAATTATTAATCTACTTGTTCATTTACTGTTAATATCTGCTTACTTTCTCTTTTAACATGTTCTGTCTACACTTCTGCAAAAATGTAATAATAATTTATTCTTCTGCTGTTTGATACTTTACATTCGTTTTGGATGATACCACAAATTTGGGTATCAATCCGATACCAAGTCGTTACAGGATCATACATTGGTCATATTCAAAGTCCTCATGTGTCCGTGGACATAGTTCCTGAGTTTATAAACATAATATACATTTAAAATAAACGAAAGAAGATGTTGTGATGCCAAAAAATATCGACGTAATCATAGTAGTATCGATTAGATACGTTCCTGCACTTGGTATCATTACAGTGGATGTTAGGTGTAGATCCACAAATGGCGTTTGTTTATATTGTGACGGCGGTGAGCTACGGTGTGTAGTGAAGCATGTTTTGCTTATTCCCCGTCCTGCAGGGATGATACTTGTAAGAAACTTACTTTGTTTGTCGCCATGGAGGTGAGGATTAGTGATTTAGAAGTAGCTAAAACACTGCCGACAGCGGCTGGACTTTCCCTAGCCTTGTTTTAAAGCACCTCTTCCTGTGGGCGTTTCAGTATTATAACTTCACCTTTATTGTTAGTTTTTAAGCCAAAATGCGTCCGTTCTCCCTTTTTTGTCTACACACTGTGTCTGCTTGTAAGTACTCCGTGATTGTGCGCTGCTGAACATGCTCCTCCGCTCGTAAAAACGATGACACGATGGGAGCGCGGAATGGGTGGAGGACAGGTACTTTTCAGAGGCAGTATAGTACCGAATATGATTCATTAGTATCGCGGTACTATACTAATACCGGTATACCGTACAACCCTAGTGTCATATTAACTTTGATTTGATGAACTACGAACAGAAAAAAATCATGTGAAATCCAAGTTTTGCAAAAAGCATTGGTAAAATGTGATTCGAATCTAATTTATATTGATCTTCAGTCTGGAAGCTCTGGTCTCTAAGATCGAATATCCAAGTGGGGCGTCCATTATTTCCAGCAGACCTGCACCCAGGCTAAAAACATGTTCACAGCCACCAAAGAAAAAAATGATTTGGACGACAATGGAGCTTTTAATATTATTGTTATATCATGATAATGCATGTTGATGACACATTCGAGCTGTGTCCTGCAAATCTGACAGTGACAAGCGAACACACGCGTCAACGCACTGTAGCGAGCTAGCAGCTAACATCCCTCCACAGTGATAGCCGCTTCTAAGTCCTTAATGCTCGCATCAATGACGGCAAATACTGTAAAGTGTGTTTCTAACAAGTATCAATTGAGGATGAGAAATAGCTAAACATGATACACTACATTACACTACGGGTCAGCAACCCGCGGCTCATGAGCCGTATGCGGCTCTTTAGTGTCACCCTTGTGGCTCCCTGGAGCATTTTTAAAAAAGGATTGAAAAACATGGGGAACAAAATATTTTCTTTGTTTTTGTATGTTTTTTGTTTGAGGACAAACATGACACAAACCGTCGCAATTGTTAGAAAGCCCACTGTTTAATATGTTTGTGTGTATGCTTCACTGATGAGAGGATTTGGTGAACCTACTAATTTTCACGGTTATTGAACTCACCATAGTGTGGACTGTGACGCAACACTTTGTTTACATGTAAAATCTTCCACTCCTTCTTTGTCTCATTTTGTCCACCAAAAGTTTCATGCTGTGCGTGAAAGCACAAAGGTGAGCTTTGTTGATGTTATTGACTTGTTGGTGTGCTAATCAGGCATATTTGGTCGGTGAATGACTGCAAGCTTATCAATGCCAAGATGCTATTTAGGCTAGCTGTATGTACATATTGCATCATTATGCCTCATTTGTGAGTATATTTGAGCTAATTTAATATCCTTTATTTGTATCCTCTTTGTATATAATTTAGTTTTGCATGTCTCATGACACATTATTTGTATGTAATATTGGCTGCATTTCAGATAGTTGTTTGTGTGCCATGTTGTTCCAGACCACAGCAAACGTTACCTAGCTTGCTAAAGATTGTAATAAATCTATTAAAAGAAGACAGCCTGCAGTTTCCTTTAACTTGGACACACATCTATACCTTCCCAGGAGTTATCTCACCTTCTGAGTAATGGTTTCTAATGTTGTTAAAATGTGTAGAATAAATTTTACATTTCAGCATTTCTATCAACGAAGATTTGCTTCAGCCTGCGACACACAGTCACTTTGATAGTAGGCTAATATAGCTAATATAGACACATATGTCATGTCTGGTCTTCATTATAAGACTTATATACAGCTTTTAATTTTTTGCGGCTCCAGACAGATTTAATTTTTGTATTTTTGGTCCAACTCTTTCAATGTTTTGGGTTGCCGACCCCTGCACTACACACTGTGGGATGCAATAAGCCATGCTAACCGCTAAGCCAAAGCTCTTGAACAGAGTTGGGCGGATCCATGCAAATATCAACTAGTAACGACTCCAAGTATAGTATCAGTATACGGCGATTCTACAGTGATTAGATCGATATTTTTTAGTATCACAACATATTTTTCTGCGTTTTTGTTATTGTTTACAAACTCAGGAGATAAGTGCCTGACAAAGGAGGACTTTCAGGGCAAAAACCAAAATATTTAACAAACAGC
This sequence comes from Entelurus aequoreus, assembly GCF_033978785.1. Taxonomy (NCBI): domain Eukaryota; kingdom Metazoa; phylum Chordata; class Actinopteri; order Syngnathiformes; family Syngnathidae; genus Entelurus; species Entelurus aequoreus. Next base: position 27,914,321 of record NC_084732.1, read on the forward strand.
ATAGGGACGGCGTGGCGCAGTTGGGAGAGTGGCCGTGCCAGCAACCTGAGGGTTCCTGGTTCAATCCCCACCTTCTAACCTCGTCACGTCCGTTGTGTCCTTGAGCAAGACACTTCACCCTTGCTCCTGATGGGTCGTGGTTAGGGCGTTGCATGGCAGCTCCCGCCATCAGTGTGTGAATGTGTGTGTGAATGGGTGAATGTGGAAATAGTGTTATAGCGCTTTGAGTACCTTGAAGGTAGAAAAGCGCTATACAAGTATAACCCATATGTTATCAAGTAGTTTTGAGAAAATAATCCAATTGGAAATTATGCAATATGTTACCACATACAGCCAAATTGTAACACATTTTTAAATGGTTTTATTTGTATTTACATATCAAATAATATATCAGGATTCATATCGTTATCGCGGGAGGCTGCCATATTCAGTATATCGTGATATAGTTTTTAGGCCATATTGCATATCACTATTTGACAGAATTAATGAAGTGCACTCCTGTCTCTACTTTCTTTGTACAATTTACAGCTGTTTTAAGTACAAACCCTGTTTCCAAATGAGTTGGAAAATTGTGTTAGATGTAAATATAAACGGAATACAATGATTTGCAAATCATTTTCAAACCATATTCAGTTGAATATGCTACAAAGACAACATATTTGATGTTCAAACTGATAACAACTTTTTTTTTGCAAATAATCATTAACTTTAGAATTTGATGCCAGCAACACGTGACAAAGAAGTTGGGAAAGGTGGCAATAAATACTGATAAAGTTGAGGAATGCTCATCAAACACTTATTTGGAACATCCCACAGGTGAACAGGCAAATTGGGAACAGGTGGGTGCCATGATTGTGTATAAAAGTAGATTCCATTAAATGCTCAGTCATTCACAAACAAGGATGGGGCAAGGGTCACCACTTTGTCAACAAATGCGTGAGCAAATTGTTGAACAGTTTAAGAAAAACCTTTCTCAACCAGCTATTGCAAGGAATTTAGGGATTTCACCATCTACGGTCCGTAATATCATCAAAGGGTTCAGAGAATCTGGAGAAATCACTGCAAGTAAGCAGCTAAGCCTGTGACCTTCGATCCCTCAGGCTGTACTGCATCAACAAGCGACATCAGTGTGTAAAGGATATCACCACATGGGCCCAGGAACACTTCAGAAACCCACTGTCAGTAACTACAGTTGGTCGCTACATCTGTAAGTGCAAGTTAAAACTCTCCTATGCAAGGCGAGAACCGTTTATCAACAACACCCAGAAACGCCGTCGGCTTCGCTGGGCCTGAGCTCATCTAAGATGGACTGATACAAAGTGGAAAAGTGTTCTGTGATTTGACAAGTCCACATTTCAAATTGTTTTTGGAAACTGTGGACGTTGTGTCCTCCGGACCAAAGAGGAAAAGAACCATCCGGATTGTTATAGGTGCAAAGTTGAAAAGCCAGCATCTGTGATGGTATGGGGGTGTATTAGTGCCCAAGACATGGGTAACTTACACATCTGTGAAGGCGCCATTAATGCTGAAAGGTACATACAGGTTTTGGAGCAACATATGTTGCCATCCAAGCAACGTTACCATGGACGCCCCTGCTTATTTCAGCAAGACAATGCCAAGCCACGTGTTACATCAACGTGGCTTCAAAGTAAAAGAGTGCGGGTACTAGACTGGCCTGCCTGTAGTCCAGACAGGTCTCCCATTGAAAATGTGTGGCGCATTATGAAGCCTAAAATACCACAACGGGGACCCCCGGACTGTTGAACAACTTAAGCTGTACATCAAGCAAGAATGGGAAATAATTCCACCTGAGAAGCTTAAAAAATGTGTCTCCTCAGTTCCCAAACGTTTACTGAGTGTTGTTAAAAGGAAAGGCCATGTAACACAGTGGTGAACATGCCCTTTCCCAACTACTTTGGCATGTGTTGCAGCCATAAAATTTAAAGTTAATTATTATTTGCATTAAAAAAAATTAAGTTTATGAGTTTGAACATCAGATATCTTGTCTTTGTAGTGCATTCAATTGAATATGGGTTGAAAATGATTTGCAAATCATTGTATTCCGTTTATATTTACATCTAACACAATTTCCCAACTCATATAGAAACAGAGTTTGTACCTAAAAGACTGCTGTGAGCCTGTGAATCGTTAGTCGTGAGTTGGTTTAAGGACTTGTGCTTCCCTGAGGTGACTCAACCACAACTAAGCATAGAGGAAAAGGCATGAACTCATAGTGTACTTGCGTGTCACCTCAGCTTTCCCCCACAACTATGACTAAATGTTTGCATGTGGCTACTGGGATAGTTTAATATTTGTTTAGTCCTATGAGGAACTTACTAATTTCTTGTTCCTGAGACCATGATTTAAACAATTATAGTAATGCGGGGAAAAGGCAGAGACTGGAGCTCATTAGAACTCAACGAGAAGGCCAAAGGTAACTTCTTAAACTCTTTGAAAGTTTGTTCGTCCAAAGTTGCAGAATATAAAAATGCACAGAAGAGGCGGTGCTGTCCCTGGTGAAAAGAGCTATATAGAATCAGTCTAATTTGAAATCCGGGGGTATCACCGACACAACACCAGAGGCTCCTCTCTGCCTTTAAGTGCAGTTTTTTCATAGCTATGCTTTCCTAAGAAATGAAGCACTAAGCATAAAGGGGGTGCACCTCCGTCGTTCCTCCTTGGAGCAAGTGGCAAAACTTCACTAGCAGCAGACCTCTATAAATATTCCAAGCAAGGCTGACCTGGTTACAGAATGCCCTTGGGAGTGTGAATTAGCATCTGAATACAGACACTGCTATGGCCAGTTGAAGACAGGCCTGACAGAAGTGGCAGCACTGCTGAGACTCCCTTCACAGCTATTACACAGACCAGCCAGCACGCATCACAGCACACACATGATGAGCAAACACATCAGCTACATGAGATGAAGGCATAAGCCTAATGAAGGGAGAGAATGCATGTGTGCACTTTCCAATCATGGCCTTTTAGCCATATGTGGTAAGATGCAGTCCTGTCCTCAAAGAGACAAAAGCATTTCTGGTCCTCATCAGATCTGTTTTGATGAGACGGAAGAGTACCCAGGCTATGTCTACACTAAGTCGTTTAACCCCTTAAACGAATAACTGTTTAGCCTAAGCCCCGTTTCAGCCACACTAACCCATCGTTTAAGGTCCCCCTCCTCGGACAATTTTTTACACGGGTAAGCGCGGCGTCTGTTTCTTGAATCTCCGGCTCTTAGCTTTGTATGGACTCATTGATCCTTTAAAAACTGAATCCGGAGATGAAGTGACGCCAGAAAGACCGCGCCCCACACAGGAAGTGACGTCAGAAAGAACGCGCCTCAGCCGGCTTCATAACAACCGGTTTCGTAACTCGGCGGTAACCACTGAAAAGATGGGGGCGAGTCATCCAGACATGCCCGTGTGGAAATCACACATCAATACCTTAAGAGAAGCAAACGCGCGATTGCAGCTATTCCGGATACAACACATCTCAGACGGCAACATAGCAACGCTTGAGCGACGGTTTTTGGATAAGGCCTGGAAGAACGGCAGACTAGTGGGATATGTTTGTCAACGAGTGTGTTGTGCCAGCTGAACGGCAAGAGAACTTTCGAATGTCCAGGTCAGCCGTGGTTCTACCTAGCAAAAAACTGTGTCCATTTGTCGAAGGGGAGACAACGACAGACTACGAAAAACAGTGAATACATTTGGACTGGCAAAGCAGACTTTTACTAGTTATTGTCTTGATGTATGTCGAGTGATTACTCAACGTCTAGTTTTGTACTCCATAACTATTGTGAAGCCATGAAGTGGTCAAGTACGACCGCCAATTTCAGCCTACAAGCACAGTGTCCTGAACAGATATCTATGATTGTTGTAAAATGTTATTTATCACTAAAGATATGATTCATGTATGATGGCTCAGGTGTGATTCACTACAATAGTCTTAACAGCTGCTGATGGTGAGGCAAGCAAGGGTTACTGTTAAGAGAAATGTGGCAATAGTCTACATTGAAACACAGGATAAGAATACACTTCCAGGTCAGAGGTAACTATGACGAGCACATTTTTTTCATGCATGCGTACTAGGTCGCGTTGCGCCGGCGGACGGAGGCAGGAGGGGGTCTTAAAAGACTATTGTGTGTGTGTGGACATGGATAACGTTAGGTGGGATTTACCCTGGATAACCTTAGTGTAGAAGGGGCCTCAGTAAGACCTGAATTCAGCAAGCATATAAGCATTAAAGTAGAAAAGCACTGCAGACCTCTGCCAGGCCCTATTTTCCGAAATATTTCCTGAAAAGTTAATTGAAATCCGCCCATAACTTTTTGAGCTAAGTTGCTAACAGACAGACGGGCAAACCTAAACGAATACATAACACACTTGCCAACCTTGAGACCTTTGGGGGTGGGTGGTTTGGTGGTAGCGGGGGTGAATATTGTAGCCCGGAAGAGTTAGGGATGCAAGGGATTCTGGGTGTTTGTTCTGTTGTGTTTATGTTGTGTTACGGTGCGGATGTTCTCCCGAAATGTGTTTGTCATTCTTGTTTGGTGTGGGTTCACAGTGTGGCGCATATTTGTAACAGTGTTAAAGTTGTTTATACGTCCACCCTCAGTGTGACCTGTATGGCTGTTGATCAAGTATGTATTGCAGTCACTTTCGTGTTGTATGCAGAAACAGCATACAACATGTGACTGGGCCGGCACGCTGTTTGTATGGTGAAAAGGCGGACGCTAAAGGCAGTACCATCACGGCACGCCCTTAATATTTTTGTCCGGGTGAAAATCGGGAGAGATTCGGGAGAATGGTTGCCCTGGGAGATTTTCGGGAGGGGCACTGAAATTCGGGAGTCTCCCGGAAAAATCGGGAGGGTTGGCAAGTATGATACATAAACTGCTGTCGGAGGCAGTTTATCAAAGGACAAAATTGCCATGTCCGTTCGAAACAGGCTGCACGGTCTTTGTGTCTGTGGGTGGAGGCGGGGCCGCTAGCATACAAACAGAAGTTGAAGTTTGTAATGCAAATGTACATAAGGTAGAGTAGTAGAAATTATTAGGATCAATTCCAAAATCGAATCACCGGCCATAACTTGAACATATATTCAGCAATTGTTAACGTGCAGTTACCGCCACCAGGAGATAACTGCACACTAACAAGTACCGTGTTGGCCCAAGCTTCTTCAAAGCGCAGTTAAGAAAAATATTTGTTTGGCAAAGAAAACAAGCAAATAAAATAATCTGTTTAAAAACTGGTACATTGCAATACAAATGTATTGTATAATACCATTTGTGTTGCAAAAACATCTCTCCAGGTCACGAGTGTTTTTGAGTGAAAGAAAGAAAGAAAGAAAGAAAGAAAGAAAGAATGAAAGAAAGAAAAAAAGAAAGAAAGAAAGAAAGGAAAACTCTGACTTGCTTGTGAAAAAGTTGCTTTGCGCTACCTGCTTTTTTTTTTTTTCTTAAATCTTCAGACACCCAAATATAAGATAACTTGTATTTTTTAGAACATTTTTTTTCTAGGGAAAAAAACAGTCTTTTATTAAAGTTAAAGTACCAATGATTGTCACACACACACTAGGTGTGGTGAAATGTGTCCTCTGCATTTGACCCATCCCCTTGTTCACCCCCTGGGAGGTGAAGGGAGCAGTGAGCAGCAGCGGTGGCCACGCTCGGGAATCATTTTAGTGATTTAACCACCAATTCCAACCCTTGATGCTGAGTGCCAAACAGGGACGTAATGGGTCCCATTTTTATAGTCTTTGGTATGACTTGGCCGGGGCGGACACTCTAACCCCTAGGCCACTGAGCAGGGTATTTAGGTATTAATAACTGAATCTCTTACTTGTATGTGTGAGTAACGGGAAGAAAAGCTCTGACTCGTCATTTGCGACTCTGTGTTGGTTTGCGTTTGAAAATATTTCAACCACTGAATATAAGACGACCTGACTTTCAGACTTTGCTCTCGGGGAAAAGATAGTGCCTTATATTTGTGTCAGTATAATACTTGGACATCAGACAAGTCATTATGCCCATATGTGCCACTTATTGTACTGTTTGAAAAAGCTTAACTATACATCACAATATCAATATTTGTGATAGGGTTTATTCCAGTGACAATGTCCAATATGAAGACATTGATCACGCCTGACAGTATGACTGAATAATGCAAACCAAGAATGACTTAAACTATTTAAAGAGTGTCTGCCGGCAACCTTCGGGAAAACAAGCCAAAAGTCATCAAAAACCATAACCGGTCACACATTTTGCTAATGAGTCATATGCCCGGAATCTACTTCATGCCTCACCTGGCACACAACAACACTAAGTCGTGAGTCAATTTGACAATGAGTCAGATTTGTCAGATTGACTCTTCCAGAAAAGGAATGTGCATTAATATGCACTGTTAAATATTGCACTGATTATGTATTATGGTTCACTGCAATGTGTTTAGGGGTTATTGCATCACACTGTAAAGTATACCTAAAAATGTTTCTAAAGGCAATAAGATAGACCTTCCTACCACCATTTATTTATGTCTAACACGGGTCGGTATATACTGTATAATTAGACTCGACCTTGAGTGCTACAAATGTGCTCTTGTCTGGCGCAAAAAAATGTAAAATTGCTTGAATAAATAGCGTTATGTCCCTTGGATCTTACTCCTTACCCCAAAGCAATTACACTACTATGATAGAACATGCTCCATAATCAGATGTACAGCATACTACAAGTACTTTATCATTTCCTTAATAGCAGTTGGTGGTAAATTATGCTAATACATTTTAAATAAAGTTTATACAAGTTTTACAGCTGGAGGCTGTCCTAGCTGACATTGGGCTAGAGATGGGGCACACCCTGGACTGGTCACAAGTCAGTCACATGCTATATGTACACAAACAACAATTTACACACATCTGCACCAATGGCCAATTAAGAGTCTTAACCTAACATGGATGTTTGTAGACTTTGGGAGAAAACCAGAGTACCTATAGTGAACCAGAGTAAAAATGTATGCATACAAATAATTGTAATCCATAGCCTTCTCAAGCTATTTATAAAATATTGTATGTAACAAATCCAGTCTTACCTCCTGCCAGGATCTGTTGCTCCAATTCAGCCATCTGTTTCCGGTAGGCCCTCAGAGCCGCCTCCTTAAATGTCGGCCGTACCCGCTTCTTCTGGGGTGCTTCGGCAGGCTTTTCCTCTGAAGCATTTTTGTTTTCACTCTCATCCCCATGTGCTTCAACTTTTTCAGACACCTCAATAGCCTCCTCAATGATCTCCTCTATCTCCTCAATCTCCTCATCTCCCTCTTCCATCTCCTCTGTTACGTCATTGTCCTCTGTCTCGTCGTGTTCCTCCACGTCCAAATATTCCACCATGGCGTCATATTCAGCTGTGTCCTCAGTTACATTGGTTTCATACTCCTCACTGTACTCCTCGTCATACTGCTCGTCCAACCTGCAGTCATACTCCAGGACATGCGCCTCCTGACTTATGTCATTGTCTCTGGTTGCGCTGAAATCTTGAGCGGTGTCTAAATCCTGAGGGACATTGTCCTGAGAGGACTGACCATCCTCATCTGCATCATTGTCCTGAGAAGTCTCACATTCCTGTGCAAAGTCTTCACTTTCATCTACATTAGTCCTGTTCTCCAAATTAGCCAAAACCTGTTCCATCACCTCAACATAGTGTGTCTCATTGTCCACTGATTGTTCAACAACTTCTTCCTCAGAAGCTACCTTTTCCTCCTCTGCTTTGTGGTAAACAGGTTCTTTGTGAGAAGGTGAGACAACTGTCGAGGCGGAGTTGTTAGTTGTAGAGGTGGACAGTGTGCGGAAACGCCCCATGAATGAGGATGAAGAGTTTGCAGGTTCCTCAGGAGGTGGAGGAGGTGGAGGAGTATTCTGAGGACCAGTCTTCCACACTACCTCCAGAGCTGATTTTGCCCTTTGTAGTGTTGAACCAAAGCCAAAACCAAAGGACTTCTCACTGAGGTCTATGCTGAGCCTACTGCTCCATGACTTGGGCACCTCTTCCACCTTCTCTGTTCGAATCTCGCTTTGACTGCGGTACATTGTCGTGGATTTACTTTGATTTTGGTGAAAGCTGTGATTGACATCTATTTCAGGAAATGTTTCTTTAGAAACAACTTTTGATGTTTCCTTAGGAGTATCTTTAGGAACCAGTGTAGGCGCATCTTGAGAGATTACTGTTTTAGGGGTTTCTTTAACTGGTACCTTAGGGCTTTCTTTCGGAGCTGCTGTTGGGGCCTCTTTCGGTGGAAGGCTATAATCCTCTTTAGGGGCCGTATTATTACTAGTCTCCTTATGTGGTACTTGAGTTATCTCTTTTGTTGGAACTTTTGAAGCTTCTTGGGTTATTTCCTCCCCAGCAACTTTTGAAACTTCTTTAATTGTCATTTGTAAGGGTTCCTTAGCACTAACCATCGGGGACTGTTTTGGGGATTCTTTTGGGGACTCTTTAGGGGACTCTTTGGGTGTGGAGGCTGGACTCACTATTGGGGTTATTTTAGGGCTCTGTTTTGGTGATATTCTTGGACTTTCTTTTGGTGTCATCATTTGGCCATTTTTTGGAGCTGCTTTACGGAGTTTAATAGTTTCACTAGAAATTACCTTCGAAGGTAGTTGAGCTGATTCTTCAACAGTGGACTTGCTGGCATGTTTAGTCATAGGTTTTGCGCTGTCTTTAGGGAGGGCCTGAAGGGTCTCTTTAGCTGTGGATTTCCTCTCTTTTAAGGGTTCTTTCGGCGTTGCATTGGTTGCTGCTTTAGTTGAAATTTTTGCAGACACTTTTGGGTTTTCCTTTACCTGTATTTTGTTGGTGTCATCTTTTGACCCAATCTTTGTTTGTTTGTTTGTGATTTTAGCTGTTGCTTTAGAGACATCTTTTGATGACACTTTTACACTCTCTTTTGCTGTCACCTTGGAACTCTCTTTGGACTGGCGGACTGGTGCTTTGACTGACTCTCGTTCTACAATAGGAGGAATTATGTGGGTTGTTATTGGTGGCAGAGAAGGCTCTCTGTCAAGCATCATAAATTCCTCCTCTCCTTCAAATTGTAAATCTACTTCTTGGCATTTTGTTATATTCTCTGGAAAACCAGGGATGGTTGTTGGGTCAAACGGACTGCTGACCTCTATAGATGCTTCCAAGCCTGAATCTGTTCCTTGTTCTATATGATGCCAGTCCTTCCAAGGTGATAGGTCTGCTTGCAAAGACAACTGGGATCCACTGTAGTGGCTTCTATCCCCAGAAATGCATACCATTCCATTGCTCACCCCACTGTCAACCGTCTCTGTTGTTTCCATCTCATTGTGTTCATAAGGTTGATTCTCATGACTGGTGGTAGCATACCAGGAGGACGCCATATCTTCTTGTTTTCTTTGCCACAGTTCCTGATCTGAAGACGACAACAACAGCGAGCAGCCATTTGCCCGTGTAAAATACTGGCTCTCAGAAAAGTCTTCGGAGTATGACTGGCAAAGTTTGGAGCAGTCTGATTCAGAGCGACTAAGTTTAGGTGTGGAATAGTCACTCTGAGAGAGCCAACCAGAGGTAACATCGGAATAGTAAGCCTTCCCGTGCTTGTCAGGGTCATAGTATGAGTCATCAGCATAGTGTACTGCACCTGAGTAACCTGCTTCCTCCCCCCCTGAACGACTATGTTCATGGGATCGCCTTTTTTCTGATTTACTCTTGTGAGCAGGCTTCGAAATCACCATTGCATATTTGTTTCTGCTTAACTCATCTAATTCTTTATCACTGTCCATCGAATCCCAGTCATCACTCTCTACTTTATCTTTCCCTGATACCTTTATGTCCATGCTTTCATAGGTTTGTGAGGAGGACATTGTTTTGTCCTTTCTGTCTTTTCCATCACGAGTTAAGCTATCAGTGGAAACTGTAATACCGGTTCCTTTCAGTTTATAGCATTTCTTTAAAACTAAATCCCTATCTTGGGGGGTTGCAAAAATAACTATAATAGGACGAGGTTTTGCGTTAGAACATTCTCTTTGTTGTCCTAACCTGTGAGCAAGCTCAATTTTAATTGTTTTATGTGCGTCAGTGAGACCCATTTTGTCTTTTAGTAATTTATAAATAAGATGTTCTGTTTTCTCTGACCTTTCTTCTGGAACATTGAGAAAGCGCAAGGTTGAGTTATTCGCCTGGTGACTAATTTGTTTTATATAGTCATGGATATCTCGAGTTTCTCTTCTTGACTGGACAAACCCGGAGCGGAGTTGCTCAATTTCACTCTGAACTACCTCCACGCTGCTTGAAATCTCATCAATAGAGCTCTTTAGGGCGTTTACATGACCACGTAGCTCAGACAGTTCTGTCTCTATCTGGCTGATCCCCTGCAGTTCCTTGAAAATCATCTCCATGACATCCTGTGTCTGACTGATGCAACCCGTAGAGGAGGAGCCGGGCTCCAGGGTTGAGGTCTTTTGCTGTCGTCCCGCACGGTCCAAAGACTTGCTTCGGATACCAAGAGTTTTTCTCCAGTTGCTCACCTCGGAGTCTGAGGAGACGCACTCCTGACTCTTCTTCCATTTTCTCAATTTGCGAAGAGCACCTAGCCGGAGAGTGTGTAGACTGGAGCGTTCTACTCGTTCGCCCTCAGAGCTCCCATCAGAGGGAGCCAAGCTGATAAGGCTTTTCCGGTTCCGTCTTACTGGCATTGTGTGTGATTTATGCTCATCAAGTTTCCGGATAGGCTTTGTGTCACTCAGTGTGTCAGAGTAGCTACTGTCAATCGAAATAACCTCTGGAAATATGCTCTCATTATTATTATTCAAAAAAGGGGCGGTTTTAGGGAGTCCATTTGCGATAGCTACACGGTAACTGAAAGTGGGCGACAGAGACGAGCAGTCGTTCTTGCTGTCGTCTTCTTCCAGCGATATGTTACGTGCTGAGGAGCATTTGGATATTTTTTTGACTGTGGTCTTCACCGTGGTCGACAGAGTCAGATTGTGTGCTTGAGAGTTAGCGGTCTGTTTTGGCTCTTTATTTTTACTTCTCTCTTTCTTCTTGATTGGGTTTGCCAATTTCTTTGTAAACATTCCTTTGCAAATCTTTTCAATGTAAACTGATATAATCTTGATTAGGGCAGAAACCATGGATGGCAACCCTGAAGACTCCTTGTTAATGAGAGAAAGAGTACATGGAGAGTTGAGCAATGACTCGATGAGCACTACAGCAGCTTGCTCTTCTGGAATGCAGTCTTTTGATGGCGATGCCACACTGTGAAGCAACTGGGTACTGTGTTTAAATCCAGTAAAAGAAAATCACCCTGAAACAGAGAGAGAAAGCGTTGCTTGCATAGTAATAACAAGATTATTCATTCATGCAGTGGAATAATGTGTCATTCAAAATTAATGTAAAAAGAAATGAACAAAAATAAAATGGTGAAATGAGTGAAAACGATCTTATCTTATGATGAATGTCCAAATCAATAAATACATTTTCTAAGACAAATGCTGTTGTCAGCTACAGTACAGTACTTTCCATATATTGATTTTAATTAGGACAGTCAACTGAATATGAATTAAGATTAAGATTGAAAGTTAATGACCTGTGCTACCAAGTCATGTTGAATGTGAATGGAACGGCTTACATGCTGGACTCATTCACGTGTTGATAATACACGTCTGCAGCAGACTGAGTGGTTTTTAAAGGTGTCGTGTGGAGTCATGCCACATAATGTTCAAATTTTAAACAGTCTGGTGCTGACTTTGTTTACCAAAGAGATAAATTGACCAAGTGAGTCGAAAGTGTGTCATCCAGAGGTTTTTTTGACAGCTGCTCCACGTTAGTTTCGGGACGTCCAGCTGGATGTGAAATGCACATGTCAAATGAGCTGTGAAACACAGACTTACGGTTGATGAACATTAGCATGTACTGTAGCGCTTCATGGAATTTGTGTTGTGGTCCTCTTACACTGTATGGTAGATTGACAGGTAAAGGACTTATTAGCACGTATGAACACTACAGTGGATAAACACAATATGTTTGGATTTAAAAACAATTATTTTTATACGATTCGCTCGAAATGGAATGAATCCGATCTAGAGTCAAACTGGTGTCACATGATGCTAGTTTGAATTCCTGTGACTTTAGAGGCATGTTTACCCGAACATTGTTGTTGCATTCCGAATTGTGTTGGTTGTTCTTTAGAGTTTCCAATATATTCATATACTTGTGGCGGGCTGCCATAAGCAACAGGCTTCTGTAGTCGGCACACATTGCCCGACAGCAGACTAGCCTGGTAGTACAAAATTAGCGGTCAATCCGCGTTTCTACAGAGTTTGGTTACTATATTCCATTATGACTGTAAATAGAATTGCATTTGGTGTTTTGTCAAATGTGTTCCACCATTGCTAGGAATTAGGGTTTGTTACTTTTAGTAAAGTACCGCGATACTAATGAATTATATACGTATTATACCGCCTCTAAAACTTACAACCAGCGTCAAAATTCAAACAAACGCCATTGGTGAATCTACACCTAATATCCTGTAATGATACCAAGTACAAGAGCGTATTTAGTCGATACTACTACGATTACCTCAATATTTTTTGGCATCACAACAGATGCTTTTGTTTTTTTCAAATGTATTTTATGTTTATAAACTCAGTAAATAAGTCATTGGACACATGAGGACTTTGAATATGACCAATGTATGACCCTGTAACTTCTTGGTATCGGATTGATACCCAAATTTGTGGTATCATCCAAAATTAATGTAAGCATCCAAACAACAGAAGAATAAGTGATTATTACATTTGAACAGAAGTGTAGATAGAACATGTTAAAAGAGAAAGTAAGCAGATATTAACAGTAAATGAACAAGTAGATTAATAATTAATTTTCTACCACTTATCCTTTATAATGTTAACAAAATAATAAAATGATAAATGACACAATATGTTACTGCATACGTAAGCAGACTAAATTAGGAGCCTTTGTTTGCTTACTTACTACTAAAAGACAAGTTGTCTAGTATGTTCACTATTTTATTTAAGGACAAATTGCAATAAAAAAACATATGTTTAATGTACCCTAAGATTTTTTTGTTCAAATAAAGCCAATAATGCAATAGAAATAGAAAAGTATCGAAAAGTACCGAAAAGTATCTAAATACATTTTGGGACCGGTACCAAAATATTGGTATCGGGACAACACTACTAGGAATGTAACAATATGAAAATGTCATATCACGGCAATCGTCACATTTTTTTTTTACGATTATCATTACTATCACGGTATTGTTGAATGTGCTTAAAAAGTACTCATACACTTATAACTAAGGTGGGCTGACACCTGGAAGGTCACTTTTGAGTCCAACAAGTGCAAGGCTATAATCCTGTCCAGGAAGAGGAATCTAGAGGATGCTAATTTTAATTAACCTGTCAATGGCATCGCCCATTGCAATTTGGCATCAAGCTAGCAGCATGAGAGCCAACCTTTATCCTGTATGGTTGCATTGCTGTATTTTCCAGTTTATGCCAAAACTGTATTGATTGAACATTATTGTTACATGTACAGTCGTGGTCAAAAGTTTACATACACTTGTAAAGAACATAATGTCATGGCTGTCTTGAGTTTCCAATCATTTCTACAACTCATTTGTTTGTGATAGAGTGATTGGAGCACATACTTGTTGGTCACAAGAAACATTCAAGAAGTTTGGTTCTTTTATGAATTTATTATGGGTCTACTGAAAATGTGACCAAATCTGCTTAGTCAAAAGTATACAATACTGCAATGTTAAAGTTTGGTTACATGTCTCTTGGCAAGTTTCACTGCAATAAGGCACTTTTGGTAGCCATCCACAATCTCCTGGTTTAATTTTTGACCACTCCTCTTAACAAAATTGGTGCAGTTCAGCTAAATTTGTTGGTTTTCTGACATGGACTTGTTTTTTTCGGCATCGTCCACACGTTTAAGTCAGGACTTTGGGAAGGCCATTCTAAATCCTTAATTCTAGGCTGATTTAGCCATTCCTTTACCACTTTTGACGTGTGTTTGGGGTCATTGTCCTGTTGGAACACACAACTGCGCCCAAGACCCAACCTCAGGGCTGATGATTTTATGTTGTCCTGAAGAATTTGGAGGTAATCCTCCTTTTTCATTGTCCCATTTACTCTCTGTAAAGCACCAGTTCCATTGGCAGCAAAACAGGCCCAGAGCATAATACTACCACCACCATGCTTGACGGTAGGGATGGTGTTCCTGGGATTGAAGGCCTCACCTTTTCTCCTCCAAACATATTGCTGGGTATTGTGGCCAAACAACTCAATTTTTTATTTCATCTGACATCACATGGACAAAGATAAGACCTTCTGGAGGAAAGTTCTGTGGTCAGATGAAACAAAAATGTATCTGTTTGGCCACAATACCCAGCAATATGTTTGGCGGAGAAAAGGTGAGGCCTTTAATTCCAGGAACACCATTCCTCCCGTCAAGCATGTTGGTGGTATTATTATGCTCTGGGCCTGTTTTGCTGCCAATGGAACTGGTGCTTTAAATGGGACAATGAAAAAGGAGGATTACCTCCAAATTCTTCAGGACAACCTAAAATCATCAGCCCGCAGGTTGGGTCTTGGGCGCAGTTGGGTGTTCCAACAGGACAATGACCCCAAACACACGTCAAAAGTGGTAAAGGAATGGCTAAATCAGACTAAAATTAAGGATTTAGAATGGCCTTCCCAAAGTCCTGACTTAAACGTGTGGACAATGCTGAAGAAACAAATCCATGTCAGAAAACTAACAAATGTAGCTGAACTGCACCAATTTTGTTAAGAGGAGTGGTCAAAAATTAAGCCAGAAGATTGTGAATGGCTACCAAAAGCGCCTTACTGCAGTTAAACTTGCCAAGGGACATGTAACCAAATATTAACATTGCTGTATGTATACTTTTGACCCAGCAGATTTGCTCACATTTTCAGTAGACCCATAATAAATTCATAAAAGAACCAAACTTCATGAATGTTTTTTGTGACCAACAAGTATGTGCTCCAATCCCTCTATCCAAACAAATGAGAGTTGTAGAAATTATTGGAAACTCAAGACAGCCATGACATTATGTTCTTTACAAGTGTATGTTAACTTTTGACCACGACTGTATGTGCACTTCATGTGTATAATAATGTATCTTCCTTTTTCCTAGTTTTAGAGTAACTAAACAGCCTTAAGTTGGACGTTTTTTTAATCTCTAATTTAAAGGTGTGCTTACATATCTGCCAAACTAAATATCAAGATTCAGGGAGGTGGAATGATATATGTACACAAACCATGGGTGTACAAAGTGCAGCCTGTGTTACATTTTAGTAATACAATAAAAAAAATGGAAAATACACCAAAACTATATATTGTAAAAAATATATGTTGATGCTAATAACGAACATATTTGTCTTTAAATATATGCATACTTTTTTTGTTTTGCCTTTTAAAGAACATATGCAAACTATATGATGATGTCATTTTGACACCACCCAGACCACGCCTCCATGCCAATGTGTTAGAAATACTATATTTATTAAAACGTTAAGATTGATAGCAGGAAATTGGCTTGGAGGATATTCTACATAAAAACCGACCTGCCATTGCTCAATAACGATAGTTATATAAACAGTGGATTTTTTTTCTGACATTGTGCTCCTCTATGCTGAATTTTTAGTCTAACTGCAAGGAAAGACTAACAAAAAATGCTGCAATAATACCGTTTGAGTCTGCTAATCTGTATGCTGCTAAACGGCCGTTCCTGACACCTTTTTGGTTAGTCTGTGAGAAGTTAACCCATTAACTTCACTGTTCATGGACTGCTATTCACAATTTCAAACACCCTGAGGCCCGACAAGTCCTAGCCCACCTACACAACTCTTCTTAGTTCTACTGACCTCCTCAGGAGACAGTGTGGGCACAGACAATACTTGACTGACATCTCCCATATAATGTTCTTTTCTTTTTTCTTATTTCATCTGAGTGTCTACGACATTATAACTGTATTCATTTTTGAGATGTATAAATCCTATTATTACTCCCTCAAACTTCACAGTGGACAGTCATTTTCTCAGCCAGCCTAATCAGAAACACCTTTGAGAGTTTGAAGGTCCTTTAACTACATTTGCAAAGTATTTCCTGAGGGCTGTTTATAGGCTGTGAAAACGAAATTACGCTCTCAATTTAGACGAAAATCAAGTTCTAATTTAGTGATAATGCTCTGACTTTCGGTTGAATAGATTTGATAATGGTTTGCCGAAAGCCTTTTCTTGTAATGGGTGTAATAGTTGCCACTGTGTTGAAGATATTGTTGAATAATGATACCTAGAAGGCAAAATGACGTGCACGGTTTGGCTAAAACCAGAAGAGGCCCTGTTGATTCAGTTGCTAGTTGGTTGTCTATAGATGTTCCCATTCATCTAGGTCGTTGTATTCTCAGGGCATTTAATCGATCGCAACTGGACTGTTCAGTTTGTCCTAGAAGACGTTTCGCCTCTCATCCGAGCAGGCTTCATTAGTTCATGCTCATAGACTTAGTTTGGACTACTGTAGATCAGACCAATCTTAGTGTGTGTACAGTGGAAACTCGATTTACGAACGCCTCTATTTGCGACCTTTTCAGCCTAAAAACCTTTAGATCAGGGTTGCACAAAGTGGGCCAGTCGTGTCATTTCGTTTGGCCCGCCAAAAGGGTGGCTGACGACTGTAAAACATATTCATACTGACGTCTTTCAAGCAGCACAATCATTGATGGCATATCTGCAAGGCTACACTGTGAAAAAGTCAGTAGATTTTACTCTAAAAACCTGGCAGCTTAGTTGACAGAAATTTTCTGTGAGATCATCAGTGGTACCATTTTTCCATGTACAGTAATATACTGTAAAAACAAAAAATTAAATAAATAAATAAAAATTTACGGTAAAAAAGTATCAACTCAGTTGCAACAATTTTGCAGTAAAAATAACAGTGGTACTGTTTTTTAATATTGTAATGCACTAGGGTTGTATGGTATACCAGTATTAGTATAGTACCGTGATACTAATGAATCATTTTCGGTACTATACCGCCTCTGAAAAGTACCGATTTCCCACTCCCCCCGTTGTCGTCACGTAGTGTCATTGCTGGTTTACGAGCAGACGAGCATGTTCGGTAGCACACAATAACAGAGTACTTACAAGCAGACACAGTGTGTAGACAGAAAAGGGAGAACGGACGCATTTTGGCTTAAAAACTAACGATAAAGGTGAAGTTATAACACTGAAACGCCCACCGGAAGAAGCGCTTTAAGACATGGCTAGCTAGCTAGCGGCTAAAGTCCAGCCGCTGTCGGCAGTGTTTTAGCTACTTCTAAATCATTAATCCTCACCTCCATGGCGACAAATAAAGTATGTTTCTTACAAGTATCATCCCTGCAGGACGAGGAATAGCTAAACATGCTTCACTACACACCGTGGCTCACCAACGTCAAAATGTAAACAAACACTATAGGTGGATCTACACCTGACATCCACTGTAATCATACCAAGTACAGGAGTGTTTCTAGTCGATACTACTATGATTATGTTGATATGTTTTGGCATCACAACTTCTTCTTTCCTTTTTAAAAAAATTATATTATGTTTATAAACTCAGTAAATATGTCCCTGGACACATGAGGACTTTGAATATGACCAATGTATGATCTTGTAACAACTTGGTATCGGATTGATACCCAAATTTGTGGTATCATCCAAAACTATTGTAAAGTATCAAACAAAGAAGAATACATTATTAATACGTTTTAACAAACATGTAAATAGAACATGTTATAAGAGAAAGTAAGCAAGTATTAACAGTAGATTAATAAGTCATTTTCTACCACTTGTCCTTAATAATTTTGACAAAATAATAAAATGGAAAATGACACAATATGTTACTGCATACGTCAGCAGACTAATTAGGAGCCTTTGTTTGTTTACTTACTACTAAAAGACAAGTTGTCTTGTATGATCACTATTTTATTTAAGGAAAAACTTGCAATAAGAAATATTTGTTTAATGTACCCTAAGATTTTTTGTTAAAATAAAGACAATAATAAAACATTTTGTGGTCCCCTTTATTTAGAAAAGTATCGAAAAATACCGAAAAGTATCGAAATTATTTTAGTACCGGTACCAAAATATTGGTATCAGGACAACACTATAATGCACTGTAAAAAAATGCTCATACATTTTATTTTGCAGTAATTGGTGTAAAAACCACAGTGAATGTTATGGTCAAAATCTAGTGACTGACCTGCCATTTTTTTAAATCATAAAATCTGTAGAAAACATTTTTTATTTTGTTTTTAAAGGCTAACTAGTTACGTTTAAATTCAAGCACTTTGTGACTTTTTGACACCGTATGGAAAAGGATAATCTTGGTCGCCATGCTTCGCCTACATCCTATAGTGAAAACCTAAACGCTTCGAAATTTGGCATCCTCCTATTTGGAGTCTGTCTGGGTAAAGTTTGAAAGCAATCAGATGAAATATCAAGGAGGAACTGGTTACAGAACAACACCTGTAAATCTGCCGAAAATTGCCTTTTTTGAATGTTTTGAGGTTGAAACTGTACATAAAAGAAGCAGCGTTGTATGTTAACTGAATTAGGCCCACATTCTGTGTGACAATCAATCAATCAATCAATCAATCAATCAATCAATCAATCAAAGTTTATTTATATAACCCTTAATCACAAGTGTCTCAAAGGGCTGCACAAGCCACAACCACATCCTCGGCTCAGATACCACATCAGGGCAAGAACAAACTCAACCCATTGAGATACAATGAGAAACCTTGGAGGGGACCGCAGATGTGGGCACAAATCTCTTCTACCTTATATTTACATATGGCAATCTGAGGCTAAATGCCTCACTCGTGGTGCTGTTGCATTCCTAGTTGGCCCTTGGAAAATTGGCACATTTTCACTTTGGCCCTTGGAGGCAAAATGTTTATGCACCCCTGCTTTAGATCGAGCCAAATATGCCTCTGTGTGCGAACAATGTCTCAGCCTATGAACGCTTTATTCACGTATTCATTCATTAATTTTGTGTGCCACTGGAAGCCCTACGGGGCTGCCGTTTTGATGACATCACTTCCTGTACAGGCTTACACAGCCATTTTGAAGAAGCAGGACCACTACGTGACATCCTGTTTACATATTTACGAGGAGTACGCGGCAGCGCCAATGACGCACAGATTGGCTTGCAAATTTGGAAGAAGCAAGTCCACAATTGTAAAATTGAAAAAAGTTCATATGGTTTGCAAAGAGAATTAAATATATTTGCAATGACAGAGAGAAAGTACAAGACCAGGTCGAAAAGCTGTTGCTCTTGTGGTTAAATGCAAAGCTTCTGGTAGCATTTCCGAGGCTATCATTTGCGAAAAGCTTGCCATTTATATGGCGACTTGATGTCCAAAAGTGACCCTGCACGGAAGAACAATTCAAGGCGAGCTGCGGGTGGTTGGAAGAGTTTAAAAAAGAGGAGCCGGCATTCAAAGCGTGATGCGGCGTGGTGAGGCTGCTGGCTCTGACAAAGCTGCCGTGCAGGAGTTTATCCAGTACTTCAAGGATTTTATCAGCGAAAGGGGAATTCTCCCGCAGCAAGTTTTTAACTGCAATGAGACCGGGCTTTTTTGGAGGGGAAAAAAGATCCATAAACAGACTTATAATACAGCGGAGAAAGCCGATGGAAGATCGCCGTTTACAACTCAAAAATCCCCAGACTATTCAAAGAAATGCCACAAATATTCACCAACACAAGGACACAAGATATAAAGGAATTTCATTTTTTTATTTTAATTTTAGCAACACCGTTGGTAACGTTTCCGAGAGTACCAAATTTGAACCCCGCGGCTTATAAAACGGTGCGGCTAATATATGGATTTTTAAATTTATGGCCTTAATGTAAACATATGTTTTTTAAAACAAGCAAACACACTGAATAGGCGTGTTAATGTTTGCTATGGCGCCATCTTTAGGTCGAGTTCGCTCACTGCAGGGGCTGCATTGCCCTTGTGTTTAGACTGAGCTACAAACCGGAAGTACAATTGCAGTCCATTCTTCCAGCCGTCAATAGCGTTCTACTGTATGGATTCTTCATTTATCACTCAAAGCAACGTTTGTAAATTTGACAGTATAACTAAAACATTTCTTACTTACTAAACCATCTCATGTGTTATGTCTGTAGAAATGTTTTCATGCATATTTGTACATGCTATCGTAGTTCAATTGAGCTAGCTAGCGTCGTTAGCATTAGCTAATATGCTAACATGTTTACAAGTGTCTTTGTTAGTAGTATTACCTTAAAATGGCATTCTTTTGTATTGTGTCAGTTTCACAAGTTTCTCAGTAATTTCACCAAGACGCCACCGTGGAGTTATTGAGTATGTTTAGGTTATTGGAGAGCTAGCTTCTGCAGCTTGTGGGTCTGTGACAATGACTTTTATAGACACTGTTTGGAAACAATTAGGGTATGTAAATAAACACTTACAAAATATTTCTGTGTAAAGAACTTATTTCACAACATATATATCTGCGGCTTATAGTCTGGTGCGGTTAATACATGGAAAAAAATGTTTTTCTTCTAAAATTTAGTAGGTGCGGCTTATAAACCGGTGCGCTCTATCGTCGAGAAAATACGGTATATTCAGTATATATATATATATATATATATATATATATATATATATATATATATATATATATATATATATATATATATATATATATATATATATATATATATACACATTATAGTGTCTTTAAAGTGTGCTTTGGTTTTTAAATTGGGACTTTTGGTGAGGCTCAAACAAATGATTAATGTTTACATTGTTTCTTATGGGTAACTCTGCTTCACGAGACAAACTTTTCGGTTTGCGAACCATGTTCAAGAACCAATTGTACTTAGATTGGATTAGATTCGACCATTCTAAGTCTAAGTACTTAGATTTGATGCGCGGCAAAACTTTCTGTAAGACAAACTGAACAGTCCAGCTGCGATCAATTGAATGTCCTGAGAATGCTAGCTTGTTAAATGATGAAAACCTGGCAGGCTTACAAAATATGTTGGTATACTGCAGTAACGGAAGGCATTCTTTACAAAATGTTAGCATCATTATTCTTATTTTAATCCTGATAAGGTGCATGCTTTTCCGAACAGTTTTACCACACCTAACTCCTATTCTTCCACTGTATTTGAAATTCTATAATCAGTCAGTCAACATTTATACTATCAATATACTTTGGCCTGGTTTTCTGTTTCTTTCTGATTAACTTTGCTGCAAAGTCTGACAGTATTGGCTGGATTTTTATGTCACTACGTTACTGCACGCCATAATCACCGTTTGGTACAGAGTGCGGTTTTAAGATCACAGTTTGGTTTATTTTTAAAACAGTAAGGGAGTCAAAAGCAAAACATAAAACTGTTTTGTGTAAACAGATTTAATAACTAAAAAAAATGCAAACTGCTGCGCCCAGCGCCTCTTTCTCCAAAACCATAATTTTTTGTGTTAACATATTACTGAACTTAGATACAAAAATCACCAACCATCAAAAACAACATATACTAATAGTAGCAACTTATCAAACTCTAAGCCCTGTGTACACATGTACTACTGTAGCTGCTCCTTCCTTCCCAGTAGATACTTTCACATCGTATTTTCATCCAACTCGGGAAGTCTGTTTCAAACCACGGTATCCACATTAGGGCTGAACTAACCTTTTCCCAAAAAGTGTGTTTGTCTGCCTGAGGCTGCATCACATCAGAGTTAGCAAGAGACTGCAATATCAGTGTTGTCGATCTCACGAGAGAAACAAGCTCTATGAAAAACAAACCCCAAAAGAAGCCCAACAGGCAACACACCTCATTTGTGCAAAACAGAGGCCACCTAATGGTGCAGTTTTTGTAAATATATACAGTACAGGCCAAAAGTTTGGACAAACCTTCTCATTTCAATGCGTTTTCTTTATTTTCATGACTATGTACTTTGAAGATTGTCACTGAAGGCATCAAAACTATGACACCTGTGAAGTGAAAACCCTTTCAGGTGACTACCTCTTGAAGAGGGGGGCTATTTTAAAGAAACTAGAATGTGAAACATGTTTTCAGTGATTTCACCTTTTTTTGTTAAGTCCATACCTGTGTTCATGTGTTCATTCATAGTTGTGATGCCTTCAGTGACAATCTACAATGTAAATAGTCATGGAAATACAGAAAACCCATTGAATGACAAGGTGTGTCCAAACTTTTGGCCTGTACTGTACATATATTGATCGTGGTGTGATCAATTTGACATCATCATATCTATGACATGTTCATTTTTATTGGCAATGATGCCTATATTGTCACGAGGGGGGTCGCAGCTCACTGCGGGGTCGTTCTCCGGGATGCAGAACGGACAACTCCGGACAAAGCGTGAAGGTGTGAGTATGATTTATAGTCATAAATCATAGCTTAAACCAAAAACAGGAAACAAGCAAAAGGAAAGCGTGTCGTTTGCACAAGAAGCTAAAGAACCAGAACTTAGCACTGGAATCATGAAGTAGGAAACTTACTAGCTGTGGCATGAACAAACAAGACTTACGTGGACCAGGCATGAAGTGAACAATGACGCCAGGACGACTGACTGGCAAAGGCAAGCTTAAATAATGCCTCTGATTAGTGCTCGCGAAGCAGGTGAGCGGGTGAACACTAATCCGAGCCAGGTGGAAATAATAAGTAACCATCGTAACTAAAACAAACAAGGGTGCACAAAAACCAGTAACTAATGAAGTCCAAAACTAACAAAACATAACAAAACATGATCCGGACCACGGATCATGACATATATTTTCTTTAAAATGCCTAAACACACGTTTTATGTACGGTATATTTAAAAACAAACCTGTAATATTAGTTATCGATAATAACTATTTTTTTAATATTATCAGAATCAGTTTTATTGGCCAGGTATGTTTAACAAGGGATTTGACTTGGTAGACTGTACATTATTTGTTAAATCTAATTTCAATTGTTGCTGCTTATCGTAAAAGGTAACACAGGCTACAGTATATTTTGCCCTCCTTGAATGTGGCAATTTAGTTTGCCAAATATATAAACAGTCATTTGAATTAGAGATGGAAAAAATAACGAGATGTTTGGTTGCTATTCTCCACAATGAAATGTAAACCTAACTACACTAAGCAAAGTACATTATATACACAGGAAGTGCACATGCATGTAAGAATCACATTAAAATAATAATTTGGTAAAAAAAATAAAAATAAATAAATACAACTTGTTTTTCAGTTTAGAAGAAAGTGAAAAAAGCAATACAGTTATGCAGAATGAAGCTTGGCTCTCTTGCCGTTAGCTAAATGCTAACATACAATGAACCTGCTCGTTGATAGGCTAACCCAAATTAGCATGGTCAATCGCCACATAAATAGAAAAAAATCATTCACACTCACAATCTCCAACGAAGCTAACATGCATAATTTTGGTATTTGAGAAGAAGAGTACCGGGAGAAAAGTCACCCGCACAGCAAAACATGCACAATCCAGATGTATACAGGGAGGTTCGAAGACTCACACGGCGTAAAGTCAGACGTTAATATCAGTAGTAACGTCAGAAGAATTAGGGTAGTTTACACAGGCTTCATCAATAAATGCAATAATTTACTTGAAATACCTTTCTCTTCAACTCTTTTTTGCTGCAGCTGTTACATATACTGTAATATTGTACATGGTAATTGGGATTTTTTATATATTGTATATATTATATAAAAAGGAGGAGTTCAAGTACCTCGGAGTCTTGTTCACGAGTGAGGAAAGAGTGGATCGTGAGATCGACAGGCGGATCGGTGCGGCGTCTTCAGTAATGTGGACGCTGTTGTGGTGAAGAAGGAGCTGAGCCGGAAGGCAAAGCTCTCAATATACCGGTCAATCTACGTTCCCATCCTCACCTATGGTCATGAGCTGTGGGTTATGACCGAAAGGACAAGATCACGGGTACAAGCGACCGAAATGAGTTTCCTCTGCCGGGTGGCGGGGCTCTCCCTTAGAGATAGGGTGAGAAGCTCTGCCATCCGGGGGGAGCTCAAAGTAAAGCCGCTGCTCCTCCACATCGAGAGGAGCCAGATGACGTGGTTCGGGCATCTGGTCAGTATGCCACCCGAACGCCTCCCTAGGGAGGTGTTTAGGGCACGTCCGACCGGTAGGAGGCCATGGGGAAGACCCAGGACACGTTGGGAAGACTATGTCTCCCGGCTGGCCTGGGAACGCCTCGGAAGCTGGAAGAAGTGGCTGGGGAGAGGGAAGTCTGGGCTTCTCTGCTTAGGCTGCTGCCTCCGCGACCCGACCTCGGATAAGCGGAAGAAAATGGATGGATGGATGGTTTATCTAAAAATATAATATAATATAATAATATATCATATATATTATATACTGTATATACAATATGTAAATATTACATATGTTATATTTTATATTGCTACAATGGTACATTTATAGTCTACTTTATTATACCTTTCGTTTTCGCCCTCTTTTTGTGCCCTTGTGTGCATTATCCTTTACATCCTTTGTAACTGAGCTACTGTGTGGAACAATTTCCCTTGTGGATCAATAAAGTTTGTCTAAGTCAAATCTAAAACTTTCTTTCCTTACTTTTGCTGGGTGTCAACTCGTCGGAGACTTGGAGGCGATTTAGATGCAAGTTTTTTCTTTTTGTTTTTTTCCCCAAAAATTATGGAAGAACATTTTTATGATATTTGAGATTTTTTTCAAACGTGTTATGGCCAATACATGCAATGTATTACTTAAATGTGTTTTATTGTAAAAAAGAAAAAAAAAATGTTCATGTAAAAAAACAAACTTATTTTAAAGGGATTGGCCTCTATCTTGCTGTGGTGGTGCACCACAATCAATGACATGTAGGGGAAATCCTGAATATATGATGCATAAGAAACAGCTAAATTATATTGAGCACAACATAAATGTTGAATATCTTAAATAATTTGAATAACTTAATTTTAAACCCTCATCAAAAGAAGAGTGCAATTTGCATATTTACATATTATACAGAGACTTTTAGGCGTATTATAGATTACAAATTGACATTATGCACAGGCAAAAAAAACAACTAATTGGCTTTGCATAATTAATTAATGCAGCATATTTGTGTAAGGTATATTTTGACATCATTGTTTGTTCACAAAGATGATTGGTGTGTGACAAGCTATGCAAATGGCTATTTTTAGATCATTAATTTGTCTTGTCTCGCCGAGCCTTTTGTGCTCTTTATTTATTTGTATTAACACGATGAATTAAAACCTGTGAGCAGGTAAAATAAATCCAGTCCATTAGTGCTTTCTTTTTCTTCCATTATAATATATTAGTATATAAAAAATAATATTTGTATGAAGTTTTCTCCACTTACTACTACTAATTGTCACTGTCTCGTCCCTTGTTTCTAGGTCAGTTTGTGTAACGACCTGGTCGCATCGAGGTGCGGTGGTGTTCTCCCAAGGATGCAGACGGGCTCGGACACAGCTTGCAGGTAGAAAAATGATTTATTCTGGAGCTAACTCAGACAGGAAAAAACAAAAACGACTAGCATGGGAGCTAGCAAGTAAAAAAATAGCATAGCCTGAAAGCTAGCAGGAAACAAAGTTGTCGTTAGCTGTTGCGTGAAAGCAAATTAGGAAGCCAGGCCGAGTGAGGCCCGGGCAAAGACTAAATAGCCCTCTGATCAGTGCTCGGGCAACAGGTGCGCGTCCCGAACGCTGATCAGAGGCAGGTGAGTAAAATCTGCAGTCATGGCAACAGAAACAAACACGTGACGCTAAAGTGTAAACAAATTGTGATCCGAGCAGCGGATCCTAACAGTACCCCCCCCCTAAAAGGACAGATTCCAGATGTCCCTTGAAAACAAAAAAAAACAACTGGAACCCAAAAAAAAAAAAGGCAATAGTTCACGAGTCAAGGGCGGGCGGGGGGGTGACTTGGTGGTGGGTCGCCAGGCCACGTGTCCCCGAATCCACCGGGGAAGGGTCAGGTGGCGGCGGCGAATGGAACGCCGCCGCCGCTGGCGAGGCGGGCGAGGCGGGCGACCGCGGTAAGGCCACATTCGTGGCCGCCGAGAAGGTGGGCGTGAGTGGCGCCAGAATCTCAGTAGCCTCTGAGTCCTCGAGGGCTGCATGCGGGGACCTGCTTTCCGCTTGCGCCGCCGGACCACTCGAGGTCGCTGAGATGTCGCCGTGGGAGTCGCTGTCGTGGCAGCCGGAGTCGCTGTCGTGGCAGCCGGAGTCGCTGTCGTGGCAGCAGGAGTCGCTGTCGTGGCAGCAGGAGTCGCTGTCGTGGCAGCAGGAGTCGCTGTCGTGGCAGCAGGAGTCGCTGTCGTGGCAGCCGGAGTCGCTGTCGTGGCAGCCGGAGTCGCTGTCGTGGCAGCAGGAGTCGCTGTCGTGGCAGCAGGAGTCGCTGTCGTGGCAGCCGGAGTCGCTGTCGTGGCAGCAGGAGTCGCTGTCGTGGCAGCAGGAGTCGCTGTCGTGGCAGCAGGAGTCGCTGTCGTGGCAGCAGGAGTCGCTGTCGTGGCAGCAGGAGTCGCTGTCGTGGCAGCCGGAGTCGCTGTCGTGGCAGCAGGAGTCGCTGTCGTGGCAGCAGGAGTCGCTGTCGTGGCAGCAGGAGTCGCTGTCGTGGCAGCCGGAGTCGCTGTCGTGGCAGCCGGAGTCGCTGTCGTGGCAGCC
This sequence comes from Entelurus aequoreus, assembly GCF_033978785.1. NCBI lineage: Eukaryota > Metazoa > Chordata > Actinopteri > Syngnathiformes > Syngnathidae > Entelurus > Entelurus aequoreus. The sequence continues at coordinate 27,941,093 of NC_084732.1, forward strand.
GGAGTCGCTGTCGTGGCAGCCGGAGTCGCTGTCGTGGCAGCCGGTGCTGGTGCGAGAACCAGTCGTGGTGCAGGTACTGGTGCGAGAACCAGTTGTGGTGCAGGTACTGGTGCGAGAACCAGTCGTGGTGCAGGTACTGGTGCGAGAACCAGTCGTGGTGCAGGTACTGGTGCGAGAACCAGTCGTGGTGCAGGTACTGGTGCGAGAACCAGTCGTGGTGCAGGTACTGGTGCGGGAACCAGCCGAGGTGCAGGTACTGGTGCGGGAACCAGCCGAGGTGCAGGTACTGGTGCGGGAACCAGCCGAGGTGCAGGTATTGGAACCTGTGGTGGAGCTGGTGCTAGCCTTAGCCTTGGCGCTAGCTTAGGTGCAGGTGGCCTAGCTGGCGGTTGCGGCTTAGCAGGCCGTCGGACTGGTGGCGGTGGCCGAGCAGGAGGTTGCGGCTTAGCACGCCGTTGTGCCACCCCACTCGCACAGCTCCCAGTACTAGCCCCCCCCCCTCAAAAAGCGGATCCCAGACGCGCTCCTTGCGGATTGGAACCGTCTTCAAGGGTGGGTGGTGGGAGGTCCGGGGGAGGGCTGAATCCTCTCCTCTAAATTGTCCAAAATGTCTTTTCTTACTCCCCACTTGAGACTGGGTGGGAGCACAGGGGGAAAAAATATGTGCAGTGGGCGGAGCAATAGTCACTGGGGGTGGAGCTAGAAAGTCAGGTGACCGGGACTGACTAGATTTACATTTCACAAAAATGTCCTGATAATGTCTTATCTTAGAATTCAAGTCCTTAGGAGGTGGCTGATAAAAAGGAGCAGAAGAATTTAAAAAAAATTCTTCGTCTCTGACGTCATCCACAGTGGGCGGGATGACGTCATCCGTGTGGGACTCTAGCTGACTGACAGCCCAATCGGTGAAATGTTTGGCAAAGTGGTCAATTGGGTTGCCAAACATTTGAGGAGGGGAATCTTGGGCTGAATATTGCTTACTGTGTACCGGTGGAGGAGTCTGTGGGAGTGGCGCGTCTTGGCAGCGAAGTGAAGACCTCGTTGGCGGCTTCCGTCTTCGCTGACGCGTCCGGTGGTGCGGAGGTGTGGCGATGTCCTCGGGCCAAACGGAGTGGATTGGGACCAACCTTCCGTTAGGACCCCATATCAGGTCCTGGCGCTCCGAAGGGGAATAGCGGAGAGTCTCCGCCTCCATTGCTCGCAACACCATCCACGCACCTTCGTCCATCTTCTCCGACGTGCTCGTTGCGGGAGAACTTCTTGCTGGCTTCCTACTGTAACGACCTGGTCGCATCGAGGTGCGGTGGTGTTCTCCCAAGGATGCAGACGGGCTCGGACACAGCTTGCAGGTAGAAAAATGATTTATTCTGGAGCTAACTCAGACAGGAAAAAACAAAAACGACTAGCATGGGAGCTAGCAAGTAAAAAAATAGCATAGCCTGAAAGCTAGCAGGAAACAAAGTTGTCGTTAGCTGTTGCGTGAAAGCAAATTAGGAAGCCAGGCCGAGTGAGGCCCGGGCAAAGACTAAATAGCCCTCTGATCAGTGCTCGGGCAACAGGTGCGCGTCCCGAACGCTGATCAGAGGCAGGTGAGTAAAATCTGCAGTCATGGCAACAGAAACAAACACGTGACGCTAAAGTGTAAACAAATTGTGATCCGAGCAGCGGATCCTAACAGTTTGGGCTCTATTGTGTTTGTGCACGTGTCATTTGCGTGACAGTGTTATGGGACGTACCAAGTCGATCCCACGGAATTTGCAATCGACTTTTGAAAAAATAAGCCCATAGTCACTAATATGAAGCAGACTTGGCAAGACTGTTCTACGCTACCGGCGGATTAAACCATTTTGCATTTCAATTTGATTAAAACTATTTTATCAATGACTTTTCATAGCTACATTAATTGTTATTATTTATTTGTAATTTTACCTAACATAATCAAAATTGTTCTTTTTAATTCAAATACCTTTATACAGCCCTGCTCTCGCCAGTGCATGGGGCTGAGGTGCAACGTGACCAGGGCCGGCCCGTGGCATAGGCCGTATAGGCAAATGCTAAGGGTGCCGTCCATCAGGGGGCGCCACGCCAGTGCCACAAATGTTGGAGAAAAAAAAAAAAAAAAAAAGTTGGTATTATTATTTCTAAATACAAAAAATAATCCCACGTTAATTAAAATGCAAAGTAAAGCCTATTTAATAGAAATATTATTTGTTACAACATTACGTCCCCACCTCCCTTCCCGTATCATGACTCTTTTTGGACGTCACCTCATCAAAAAAACAACACAAGATGTGAAAAACGGCCAAAACTGTCAGGTGCCCAGGGAAGAGAAAAGAGAAAAGAGGAGGAAAAACGAGAAAAAGACAGAGGTAGCAGGTAGGTAACGTTAGCCTACATGAAATGATTTGTCTGTTACAGAATGTGATAGTAAACTGGCTTTTTAGCATTAAGCTAATGTTACATGATTCGGCAATTGCTAATCAATAAATAGCTAGTTCTGTTTTAACGTCGGGTTAACATTGTGGAGGGGGCTAAATTTTTATGGAAAATAATAATGTAACGTTAGGTAATTACAGTACTCCCACCTTACATTCCTCAGAGACATTTGTATTAGATCTTTTAAGCAGGTGTTTTTTGTTTACATTGTTATTGCCTTCTGGTTAGCTAATATTTGCCCTGCAGGTAATAGTCACTTTTCCACCCCTTTATATATTAGGTATAGTTGTAAGTGTAGTTGTTAAAGTGCACATCATTAATGTTAATTAAGCAATATTACATGAGAGGGAATGCTGTTTTTTAATTTGAGCACTGCTGTGATTCGGTTAAAGATAATCATAACATAACATTCTCATATAATATTTGATACTGTTACTTTGCATTCTGCTATTCAGCATTTCACTGTAATGATGACAATAAATTGATTGTTAGATATTCATTTTTTATTTTTTGTATTCATTTATTTATTCATATTTTTTTTATCTTGTTAACTATTCTGATTGTTAATTTGCTTTCTTTAAGTAAAAAAAAAGGTCAAAGACAAAGCTATTCGGTTTTTTGTGAGTATATACACTTCACTGCCGATGTGGGGGAGCGCCACCTAAAATCTTGCCTAGGGCGCCAGATTGGTTAGGGCCGGGCCTGAACGTGACCATCATCCCAGGTAAGCCTTTGCATTAAAGCTGCGCCTGCCAGGTAATTCTCAAACAAATACATTTTATAAAATAAATAATAGCAAATAAATTGCAGTCAGCCCTCGTTTATTACTGTTAATTGGTTTTGGACTAAAAATGAATCAATAATTAAAATATTTTTTATACAAAGAGCATACAAAACCTGTTTACGACTTCCTAAATACATTTTTTAACATTATGAGAGCCCTCTAGACATGAAGTAACACCCTTTAGTCACCTTTACACTCTTTTAATCCGTTAGTAATTCTGCCTGAGGCTGAGCCAATCAGTGGTAATGATAATAAACAGCGCGCTCTGATTGGTTGGGTCTCATTAAGTGGCTTAGTTTTAGTTTTTAAAGTAATTTTTATGCTTAAAATGCTTCATTTTGGATCTAAACATTTTTTAATTCAGCACCCGAAAAGTTTAGGATATGTTTTAAAAAAAAAGATGCAATGTGGTAAAAATGCAATATATTTTAAGCGTGATGTGGCGATGGACAGCTGCACATAAAATAACAGAATATAATATAGTTTTCAACATTTCTTTTTAGGCCGCGCAACAATCTAAACAAGTGCAACACTAGTTTTTTTTTTTTTTTTTTAATTACTTGACTGGACATGTTTTATTTAAAAATTAACTAAAGTTTTTTTTTTTTTTTTACTATTTTTACTGCTCAGTGGTCTTGTGGTTAGAGTGTCCGCCCTGAAATTGGTAGGTCGTGAGTTCGAACCCCGACCGAGTCATACCAAAGACTATAAAAATGGGACCCATTACCTCCCTGCTTGGCACTCAGCATCAAGGGTTGGAAATGGGGGTTAAATCACCAAAATTATTCCTGAGCGTGGCCACCGCTGCTGCTCACTGCTCCCTTCACCTCCCAGTTGGTGGAACAAGGGGATGGGTCAAATGCAGAGGGTAATTGCACCACACCTAGTGTGTGTGTCACTATCAGTGGTACTCTAACTTTAACTTTGACTTTAGTGAAGTGCAGCTTTAATGGTCCGAGCTTCAAGAAAAACCTTTTACTATTTACTGTAGCGTTTGTTGGCTGGACAATTAATCACATTTTGACTTTGATTTTGATTATGGTTTCTCACGATCATGAAAATATAATAATCGGAAAACAAAACAAATAATGGGCCGCGCCACGTGCATTCCGGAGCTTGTAACGGTGAAACAGATGAGATAAGTGAAAAAAGAGCAGGTCTACTAGAAGTTTGGGATGTCACCATGGTTGCTACTTATTATTTGACATAAACTCAATGATTTCTGCGTTCAAGTAACCGCGGACGGAGTCACAAAATTGGCCAAGAAAACGGAATTCGCTGTTAAACGCAGAATATCAGGGAATAGACATAAATGTGAAACGAATGTTGTCATTGTGAGGAGAAGGAATGGGTTATGGTAAATGGGTTATACCTGTATAGCGCTTTTCTACCTTCAAGGTACTCACAGCGCTTTGACTCTATTTCCACATTCACCCATTCACACACACATTCACACACTGATGGCGGCAGCTGCCATGCAAGGCCCTAACCACGACCCATCAGGAGCAAGGGTGAAGTGTCTTTCCCAGGGACACAACTAACGTGACGAGGTTAGTAGAAGGTGGGGATCGAACCAGGAACCCTCAGGTTGCTGGCACGGCCACTCTCCCAACCGCGCCATGCAGTCCCCACATTTGAACACTTGTTTGGGAAAATAATGTGTCCTGTACCGCTTAATTATCCCCGACACGGTCAACCGCCCTGCCCTAAACTAACCAACGAAGAGAAACAGCAGCTGAACTACAAAACTAAAGCGAGCAAGAACAATCCATACACCCACAGCACATGTCATCTGCTTGTGTTGTTGTGAACGGCATCATCGATTTAACATCAATGTACAAACAGGACAGCGGTCGCAACTTGAGAGGCTCGCTCTCTTTTTTTTGAACAACCTCAAGTGAGTCACCTTTTTACTGGTCAAGCTGATAACAACAGCACGGCACACTTCCTCCTTTCACAATAATATGTATCCGGTCTGACTGCGCTAACAAAATAAAGGTTTCAAAAAAGTACCTTACATAAGCCTAATGTAGTTAAAGCAATAATTGATACATTTGTACAATTATTATGCTTTGACCTAAAATACTGGTCAAAAGTGTTAAAAGTAGCATTGCACCAACACATGTGAGAATGTTTTCAATTAAATCAACAAATATTTTATATACATTTCAGTTGACACAAAAATCACAGTCTGTGGTGGCAAAACAATTAGAACAGAAAAACTGAATTTTATATATTTTTTTAATTATATTGATATTGTTATCTAAATGTATTGTTACTATTATCATTTTAGTTGTATTTTTTTCTTAACTAATTTATATCTATATATTTTTTTAAACTATATTCAAAATTTTGGTTGTAAAATAAATACTCATGTTTTCAAAATAATGTGTAATTAGTTATGATTACAATATAAATAAAAAAAATGTGGATTATTATTTTTGCCATGTTTGTCCAGCCCTAGTAGCTTTGCATTATTGTAAATGATACCACATAACTGGACTCCTATTATATATATCGTATTCTCCGGACCATAGGGCGCACCGGATTATAGGGCGCATTAAAGGAGTCATTTTTTTTTTTTTTTTTCTAAGTTGAAAACACTTCCTTGTCATCTACATAACTTGTAATGGTGGTTCTTTGGGGAAAATGTTCCTTAGATGATGTTTTACAGATCATCTTCAAGCCGCTTTCTGAAAGTCGCTTCCGGATGCTCCGTTTTGTGGGTGGTCTTATTTACGTGGCTCACCTTCGGCAGCGTCTTCTCTCCGTCATCTTTGTTGTATTGGTGTAGCATGCAAGGACGGGACTGGAAGAAGCGTCAAAAGATGGAGCTAACCGTTTTAATGACATTCAGACTTTATTTAAATCAATAACGGAGCAGCATCTCCTCATCCGGAAACAACAACAAGGTAATGTGTCCCGTGAAAAACCGTCCAACCGGAACTCTCTAATAACTAAAGTTATTTGGGTGAATAATGTAAACTCACTACACCAGTATGTTTTAGCGCTTTCATGGCAAGTTTACTGACAGATATAAGTAAGAACTTTACACTACCGTATTTTCCGCACCATAAGCCGCACCTAAAAACTAAAATTTTTCTCAAAAGCAGACAGTGCGGCTAATAACCCGGTGCGCCTTATATATGGATTAATATTAATATTTATTTTCATAAAGTTTAGGTCTCGCAACTACGGTAAACAGCCGCCATCTTTTTTCCCCGTAAAAGAGGAAGCGCTTCTTCTTCTACGGTAAGCAACCACCCCCATAGAAGAGGAAGCGCTTCTTCTTCTACTGTAAGCAACCGCCAAGGTGAGCACCCGCCCCCGTAGAAGAAGAAGCTCGCGGATATTACGTTTCATTTCATTTGTGTGTTTCTGTAAAGACCACAAAATGTCTCCTACTAAGAGACATGCGTACAAGGTTCCACTGACTTTTGATATTCATGTGAACCGCACTGTGGATACAACGGGAGCACGTACGGTGAATATTCGCACCACAGGGAATGATAAGTCGTCCTTCACCGTGGTTCTAGCTTGCCATGCTAACGGCCAGAAACTTCTACCCACGGTGATATTCAAAAGGAAGACCTTGCCAAAAGAGAACTTTCCAGCCGGCGTCATCATAAAAGCTAACTCGAAGGGATGGATGGATGAAGAAAAAATTAGCGAAGAGACCGGGTGACTTTTTTCACGCAGCTCCGTCCCTGTTGATCTATGACTGCATGCGCGTCCACATCACAGATGGTGTCAAAAAACAAGTGAAGCACACCGAAGAAGAATAATTCGAGGGATTTGTGGATGAGTAATAACTTCAGAAAGTGAGCTTTAAATGTTTATATTGTGTGTTGTGTGACACTAACGTATGAGCAACGTTGAGTTATTGATGTTGCTATTGCTCTGCACTATTTTGAGTGTTACTATTTTTGTGATTGCACATTTGCACATTACATTTTGGGAGTGAACAGAGTTGTTAGACCGCTGGTTTGTAATATATTATTAAAGTTTGACTGACCTATCTGACTGTTTTTTTGACATTCCCTTTAGCGTAGCGTAGGTGCGGCTCGGCTAATAACACGGGGCGGCTAATAGGTAAACAAAGTTTTGAAATATGCCATTCATTGAAGGTGCGGCTTTCAACACGGGGCGGCTTATGGTGCGGAAAATACGGTACTTTATATTAGAAATGGCAACAGCGGAAGATGAATGTTCCATAACAAGAAGATAGGGAAAAAGAAGAAGCTTATCGACTACGGCGTCACTACGGACTACAAAGGCGAATGCGCACAATTTCTCAGGATTTATGCAGGTCCCAAATACAGATGAGCAGGTACCAGAAGGTAAGAAACGATAATCCATCAAGCGGTGCGGCTTCATAGCTTACCAAAGTCGTACTAAAACATTTTGATAGACTTTTGAGCGCCGTATGTACTGTTCTATATTTTCAAATGTTGGTGTTGTTTTACTTGAGTCATATTGCCATCATAGTCTACACTTATCTCTTATATTTGACTGCTATCTACCGGTCACACTTATCATTACACCATGTACTAAATAAAATTGCTTCGAGGTCGGTAAGCAAAACCAGAATTATTCCGTACATTAGACACCCTTAAGTACGGTACCCTTAAGCATGATGGTTCACAGCCACCATGACTGTTAAAGACAACTGTAAGTATATAACTGACCCCGCTATTGGGTGTATTTGTCTGAAAATTAATAGCACAGGCAACAGAGTAGGGGTACATTTTTCATCAAATGCTCTCCCTTTTTTGTGCAGGGGTTCAGGATAGAAGGGTCAGCTCACACAAACAAATAAACAGTAGTTTGTATACTGCAGAGGAAATCTAATTAATTGACTTGTGTACAGTAAGCATCGCTGACGATAGGGCATCTTTACAAACTGCAGCTTGTCAAGAGACAAAGAAGTTGTAGGAACACCTGCATTAACTAATCATAATATTCCAGCTTTATTGCCAACTGTTTCATTGTCCAGCAACTTTACAATTTGTCTCACTAACTCATGCATCAAAAATAAAATAAAAACGTATACGCACAAATTATATGACCAGCTCTCTGGTACCAAATGTCCAAACACAATTTCCGAAGGGCAGAACAGGGTTGATTGCCAATTATCCGGCAAACAAGCCTCCTCTATGCGAGTATTTTTGACACCTCCCAAAATAGCGTTCTCTGGTTGGGCGCAAATAAATCCCTCGCAGTGAAACAAACAACACTGTTGTTTTGTAAAAAAGAAAAACAAGACCTGCAAGCCAAAACCCATTTGCTCACTGAAACGATGGCACTTGTGTGTTGTAGCTTCCCCCTAGGTGCCTAAAAAGTAAGTCAATACTGTTAATGTAATAATAAAAAACCCCTGGCTGACGGGTTGAAGTTAAGGGTGCATATGGGCTGTTGAATTATTGTCATGAATGTGTACCTGAATCCATTGTGACATCACTGATGATATCCCAAAGGAAGCTATTATGATATATACCGTATTTTCCAGACAATAGGGCGCACCGGATTATAAGGCACACTGCCGATGAGCGGGTCTAGTCAGGTCTATGGAGATAACTGTTTTAATGACATTCAGACTTTACTTAAACCAATAACGGAGCAGCATCTCCTCATCCGTGGCTCACTAGTGCAACAAAAAATGTGTCCCGTGAAAAATTGTTCGACCGGAACTCTCTAATAACTAAAGTTCCTTGGGTGAATAATGTCAACTCACTAAACCGGTATGTTTTAGTGCTTTCATGGCGAGTTTACTGACAGATGTACCGTAAGTAAGAACTTTACACTACTTTATATTAGAAATGGAAACAGTGGAGGATGAATGTGCCATAACAAGAAGATAGAGAAAAATAAGAAGCTTATCGACTACGGTGTTTGGCACGGACTACAATGACGGACGCGCGGAAATTTTCAGGACTTATGCAGATCCCAAATACAGATCAGCTTTTGCATAATATTGCGAAACAAAACGGCAGATACTATGTCTCACCTTATACACACACCATAGTAATACTCGTATGTCGAAGCACAGTACAAACCATCGGTAACACTTTAGTATGGGGAACATATGAACCATTAATTAGTTGCTTATTAACATGCAAATTAGTAACATATTGGCTGTTATTTATTCATTATTAAGTACTTATTAAGTTCTTATTAATGCCCTATTCTGCATGGCCTTATTAAACAACCAGTAAACCATTAACGATGAGTCTTCCCTAACCCTAACCTTACCCCTAATCTTAACCCCAACCCCAACCCCAACCCTAACCCTGACCCTGACCCCGACCCTAACCCTTACCCTAACCCTATCCCTATGTTAATAAGCAACTAATTAATGGTTCATATGTTCCCCATACTAAAATGTTACCAAACAATCAAGCGGTGCGGCCTCGTAGCTTACCAAAGTCGTACTAAAACATTTTGATAGATTTTTGAGCGCCGTGTGTAATGTTCTATATTTTCAATGGAACATATAACATTTTGGTGTTGTTTACTTGAGTCATATTGCCGTCTACATATATCTCTTATGTGTGACTGCCATCATATTGCAGCCTACACGTATCTCTTATTTGTGACTGCCATCACATTGCAGTCTACACATATCTCTTATTTGTGACTGCCATCTACTGGTCACACTTATCATTTCATGATACCATGTACCAAATAAAATCGCTTCGAGGTCGGTAAGCAAAACCAAAATTATTCCATACGTTAGGAGAACCGGGTTATAAAGCGCACTGTCAAAATGAAACGGGCTTAAGTGCGCCTTATAGTCCGAAAGGTGTGGTACATTAAATATAATTCTCAATACAATCCAACAATCTGCAATAGGCAAGTTCTTTTTAATTGGTTTCCTTTATTGTAACATGTGCAGGGAAGCGAGAGTAATAATTGAATATCATCTGCTCACTCGTATAACACAATAGAACGAGCAAGGGAAAGAACAGCCAAAGTAAGATAATGAGTGAAATGAGCTGATTTAAAATGAACAAAATGAAGGCAAAACTGGGGAATAGCTCGCAAAGTTGTCAATGAATCAGACATTTGGGATACAAACAAAATGAGTAGGTCACATGTTCAGCTTTGACAAGGCCTGATGACTGACTTTTAAATAGTTGGCTTGCAACCTATCTAGCCTGGATGCGCACGGCTGGATGGTTTGAAAACATCACACGTTTGTGACCTAATTCACTTGTCAAAGTAAAGAATTGCAAAAACAAATCTTGGCTGAAATTGTTTTTCAGAACAGGGTATGCAAAATATTTCTCTCCACATGTCCAGCTGGATGAATATCCTATTTCCATCATTTGTTGCTCATTTTCTTGATGGAATGGATTGGAGTGGGAAGTGAAACCTCAATCGATAGAAAAGGGATTTAGTTTTTAGGTTAGCATCAAGTCTTAATCCTGTTTGGCTGTCAGACTTTTAATTGTTTGTAGAAGATGGATCTTCTTTTATGAGGTGACACACTGTCCTACTTTAACAAAAAAATGTGTTTACAAGTTCAACTATTGCGGAGCATTATCACTCGTACTGTTAAATGATGAAGAAAAAATATATCAGATTAATCACACCCTTACATTTGGATTAGGATTAATCATGATTAATCACAATAATTTAATTGCATAATTTTAAGGGACTGTTGTGAATGTTGTCTGTCTGTATGTATTGGCCCTGTGATGAGGTGGCGACTTGTCCAGGGTGTACCCCGCCTTCCGCCCGAATGCAGCTGAGATAGGCCCCATCACCCCCCGCGACCCCGAACCGGACAAGCGGTAGAAAATGAATGGATGGATGGATGTTTGCAACATTTACACAGATGTCTCGAGGGCGCTAACTTTCCAATGTATTTTAAGCGTTATATCTTAGACTTAGACAAACTTTATTGATCCACAAGGGAAATTGTTCCACACAGTAGCTCAGTTTCAAAGGATGGAAAGGGTAAGGATGGAAAGGATAATGCAGGTATTAAGTTGACTAAAAATGTACCATAGTAGCATACCTGTATATCATATCCCGCCCTCTTCCGGCTTCTATGACGCAATGACGTAACTACATATGTACTGAACACATGCACGCGCATTAGCTTTGGGTGTTGTTTGGATAGTTGGCATTAGCTATCAATTAATGTATATTCTATCATAACAACAACATGACTGCAAATTAATAGTTGCTTCTTTTGGACTGCTCTGAGACAGATAGGCAAGGTTAGAGAATAGAACAATAAGAGATGATCAATAAAACCATAAAAACATAGACACAAAATGAAAATATGATGCAACAGTGTTCATCTATATTTTTGTTTAAAGTGACATGGCAGTGGGAATTAAAGTTTTTTTTAATATGTTTTTTCCTGGGCAAGTGGGACCTTAAAGTGACGGACTGATGGGAGCAGCTGTAATGAAGAGTGCATTGGAGGTGTGGGGTCCTGAATGATGGAGGTGGCTCTCCGGTGAGCTGCCTGAGTGTAAAGATCTCAGAGCGAGGTCTTGGGCAATCCAATTATTTTTTTGTTTTTGTTTGTGTGCACGCGCTCTCTGCGCGTACGCGTTGACGAGACAGGGTGAGTGACTGACGTAAACACCAATCATTTTATTTGGGCCGATAAAAAATGTGTTACACAAACTTAATCCATCCATCCATCCATCTTCTTCAGCTTATCCGAGGCCGGGTCGCGGGGGCAGCAGCCTAAGCAGGGAAGCCCAGACTTCCCTCTCCCCAGCCATTTCGTCCACCTCCTCCCGGGGGATCCCGAGGCGTTCCCAGGCCAGCTGGGAGACATAGTCTTCCCAACGTGTCCTGGGTCTTCCCCGTGACCTCCTACCGGTCGGACGTGCCCTAAACACCTCCCTAGGGAGGCGTTCGGGTGGCATCCTGACCAGATGCCCGAACCACCTCATCTGGCTCCTCTCGATGTGGAGGAGCAGCGGCTTTACTTTGAGCTCCCCCCGGATGACCGAGATTCTCACCCTATCTCTAAGGGAGAGCCCCGCCACCCGGTGGAGGAAACTCATTCCGGCCGCTAGTACCCATGATCTTGTCCTTTCGGTCATGACCCAAAGCTCATGACCATAGGTGAGGATGGGAACGTAGATCGACCGGTAAATCAAGAGCTTTGCCTTCCGGCTCAGCTCCTTCTTCACCACAAGGGATCGATACAGCGTCCGCATTACTGAAGACGCCACACCGATCCGCCTGTCGATCTCACGATCCACTCTTCCCCCACTCGTGAACAAGACTCCGAGGTACTTGAACTCCTCCACTTGGGGCAAGATCTCCTCCCCAACCCGGAGATAATAATTGTGAAAAATATAGACAGTTTTAAACACAAATATGTTCTGTTAAACCACTAATGGTAACATAAGCTAGCTAATGGTGTTATTGTTATATTGTTTACTTTGAAAAATGTAACTGTGAGCTAGTGACAAACAGCATCTTTACAATAACTTTAAACAGGCATGGGAAATGTCTAAAATCCCCGTTTTTAAACATTAATTTTTGCGTCAAGATATCACTTTCGCACTTTTTAAAATGAAATATTGTAGCGTATAATGACAGGTCTCCTTGGACGCATTCTCGCTCATCCATGCGGACTGGACACTGGCCGAGAGTTAGTGGGCGGCCGAGGGTGGAGTCGGCTGTCTTGGTTGCTTTGTTGGGTCTGCTCCTGTCTCTGGCCATGTTCCCCCACCCCAGCAGACGATGGCGTGGAACACCGCAGAGGCCACCACAGTGTATATGGTTTTGTTTGTTGTTGTTGCTTTACTTTTGTGGCTGTGTGTAGAAGTGGCTGGTTGCATCAGCTCCGCTCTTTTAATGTATGTAATGTTCTTTGATGTTTCCCTCTTTACACACGTTTATGTGTGCTATGGCTATGAGTTTTTTTCTCCTGGGCCTCAGTCTGGACCCCCTCCCCAGGGTCCCAGGTTTAGACTGATTTATTTATTTTTTTCTCACCCCCCCTCCCCAGCGTTGTCCTGTTTCTCACCTTTTTTGTAAGGAGCGCCGGAAGTTGGCAGACCCTTCAGCGATCCTGTTCTGTCTCCTTGTAATGTTTGTCTGCTCTTGAATGGCATAGTGCAGAAAATTTTAAATTCCCCTCGGGGATTATTAAAGTATTTCTGATTCTGATTCCGGTTCTGAGTTGAAAGAGGAGGGTCAAAGGATGGAACTAATGTCACACCTGTGTGAAGTCTTGTCTGGGTTTGGTCTGGTTTCATGTTGTCTTGTCATTTCCTGTTTTATTTTGAAATGCTAACTCTCCCTCTCCTTTCAGATCACTTGCCCTTCCTCCTGTATCACTGGTCTGTTGTCTTTCCTGATTGCCTGATTGTGCCCACCTTTGTCACCCTCCCTCATGTGTATAAATGTCTCGTCCTCTTTCTGTCCTGTGCCAGAGTGTTTAGTATCTTCTTGTGCGTACCGCCAGCGTTCCTTTGCCACAGTCTTGTCCACAGCCGTTGTCACGTTTTTTGTGTACCTTTTTGATCGACGGGAGATTCTTGGTTTGTAAACTTTTGTCAGGTAAGATTAGCTTCCTAGCATGTTTGTTGTATTTGGTATATTTTGTTCTTAGCACCTTTTTTCCCTCCGTAGCCAGAGCGTTTTGAGTTGTTAATATTTGTGTTAGTTTAAAGGTCAGGTTAGATCTGTTTTGATAGACTGTTTTGTTTTGTCCCCTTGATCCGAAATCCTGCATCTGTGTCCAGAGTCCTATTCGGGTCGTGACAGCTAATTGTTTTGATGACTTTCAGACTTTGTTTTCTTATCAGCAATCGAGCAGTATCTATACATGCGTCGATTCTCAGCGCAGCAACACAGGAAGTGTTTCTCGTGAATACCCATCCAACCGCAACTCTCTAGCAATAACAAAAGTTTTGTGGATGACTTGAGTAAACCCACCGAAACAAAATAATTTCAACGCTCGTCTCAGCCGCAGGTACTTGCTGTTCCTCTTGCCTAAATGTGCACAGAGAGTCGACAGGGGCGCCAAAACTAGCTCGCCAGTTAGCATCATCTAGCGAGCTTACTTCTTTTCACCTGCGTTCGCTCTCCGAGCCACAACGTTGACCACTTTTTACTTTGCTGCGAATTATATTTGGATGATTAAAGTCCAAACACTGTTAGTTCCGAACCAGTTGAACTTCTTGATTATTTATTAGTAGCTAGCGAGAAGGTATATTTATGACGTGACAGATGTAAACAGAAGTCACAAGAGAGGAAGTGTATTACCGGAGGGGGTGTGGCTAACAGAGTTGCCAAAGGGGAAATGTTTTCTGAGTTCTTTGCATGCATGTTATAGAATTTTACATTACATTTTTAACGATTATAATGTTGGAAAATTAGGTACAAACAATTACGTGGAACAGGGGCAGCACGGTGGAGCAGGGGTTAGTGCGTCTGCCTCACAATACGAAGGTCCTGGGTTCGATCCTGCGCTCGGGATCTTTCTGTGTGGGGTTTGCATGTTCTCCCCGTGACTGTGTGGGTTCCCTCTGGGTACTCCGGCTTCCTCCCACCTCCAAAAACATGCACCTGGGGATAGGTTGATTGGCAACACTAAATTACCCAAGTGTGTGAATGTGAGTGTGAATGTTGTCTGTCTATCTGTGTAGGCCCTTCGATGAGGTGGCGACTTGTCCAGGGTGTACCCCGCCTTCCGCCCGAATGCAGCTGAGATAGGCTCCAGCACTCCCCGTGACCCCAAAAGGGACAAGCAGTAGAACATGGACGGATGGATGGATTACGTGGGACATGTAGGTGTCACAAAGACAGCCAAAAGAGGTTGGTGGATGAGAATAAATCTGAAGGTAAAATACAGTGTAGAAATGCACCAAATTGCAGGAAATGTTCTTTCAAAGCTTGCGTGGCAGCACTTTGTGCCGATAGAAATGTTCCTCTTTTTTTCCTCAAAGGGTGCTCACATGCCTGTTTAAAAACGACCCACGTTTTTGGACACAAATTACATGTGATCGTCACAATGTCATACAGGAACGATTGAGAATGTTTTACTTGGCTACACGTCATTTATTTGCTCAAAACCTGCCAATAGTTTTACCTAAAGTACCAATGCGGCATATATTGAAGCCAAATTTGCCAGCGATCACACTGGTCAGTCTTCACACTCAACTTTGCATATTCAGTGACCTGATCACTGACCTTAAAGCAGGGGTCTCAACATTATTCGAAATACAATTTTGCCAAGAGTAAGATGCAGTGTATGCAGTGGCATTTCAATCTACAAGTTTTTGATCAAATAAAAGAAAAATGTATTTGGAATTATCTTTGTCATCTGTATTCAAGGGTTTCTTTACAAACTAGGGAAAACAAAATCGAAAATGGAATTTTTTTTGGAAAAAATCGGAGATGTTATTTTTAAGACAAATTGCCCAGGCCATGCTGATTACACAAACAAACGCGTCCTCAACGCACCAAACAAGTGGCTAACGTCCCTCCACAGTGCAAAGCCACTTCTAAGTTGGCAATCCTCGCTTCCATGACGTCAAATAGTACCATTATCAATAAAGGAAAATGAATAGCTAAACAAGCTATACTACACACCATACGAGGTTATGCTAACTACCAAACTACAGTTCTTGGATGTAAACAGAGGTGGGCGGATCGATGGAAAGTAATGTCTGTTTATGGACGACACTACAGTGGTTAGATTGATATTTTTTTATTTAGTAGTTTTCATTATTGTTTACAAACTCGGGAAATAAGTCCCTAGACACAGGAGGGCTTTAAGGGCGAAGACCAAATTATTAAAATCAAATTAAATAGTAGGAAATAATTGAAATATTTGATTGATATTGTTACACCACCACCCTGTGGTTTTGTCTGATTATAAGTGTGATCAAAAATGTAGTCATTCAATGATGTTGAAAAATAATAAGTATCAGCATCGGAATGATACTTGGTATTGGATCAATACCCACATCTGTAGCATCGCCCAAAACTAATGTAAAGTTTTCAAACAACAGAAGAATAAGTGATTAAATGTTTACAGAAGTGTAGATGGATTATGTTACAATAGAAAGTAACCAGATATTAACAGTAAATTGGCAAGTAAATTGATAATAGTTTTGAAAAAAATATTGCAAATTGCCCAATATGATACCGCATACGTTAGCAGTCAAATTATTATTATATAGATTAGGAGCCTTCAAAACCTGTTTTTGGAATGATTTTATTATCATTTACATACCAAATAACATTGTAATGTATTAGGCCAGGGGTGTCAAACCTACGGCCCCCGGGTCGGGTCAGGCCCGCGAACGGGCGTGATGAGTTTGTCTGCTTTTTTTTTTTTTTTTAACGAAAGCAACTGCTGTTTTTAATGTGTCCACTGGATGTCACAATAGCAATTCTGTTAGGCAAAAAGACGGTTTATACGTTTTTATAGCTCTGGATTGATACGTGGACATGACAAAGGAGGTATTTGATACCTAGAAGAGTTTACTTGTTGTGTTTTTTGTTCAATCCCAGAAAGACTGTGACTTAAAGTTTAAACCTGGCTTTATAGATACACTGAGACAAAGTCTATGCTCATTGTGTTTTTTGAAATTGCACCAAATTCCTCAGAATTTTCAACAAAGTTTAAGTGATCTGTCCAGAGGATTATTCGTGATTTGTACGTTTTCATTATGTGCTTGTTCTATTTTTGGCCATAGTAAAACAAAGAAAACAACCTGGAGTTGTCTTTATTTTTTAGTTATCATGCCATGATTTGACCATTTTACCCCCTTGGTAATAGATTTTCCTCCATGCGGCCCCTCAGCTAAAATGACGTTGACACCCCACTATCAGGCTATATCACCCATCCCTATAACCAAATATCAATATTAATTGTTCGTACAAAAAAAAAAAAATTCAAAGACTCCCACCATCATGTATATTGTGTATAAATAGCTGTACATAAAGCACTATACTGTACGTGGCACAGTATAGCCGTCTGGAAAAATCAGTGGGTGTTGATGAACAATTAGTTTTGCCGCCTTCCAGTGCTTTCCAGAGCCAAACATCTTGACATCTGCATGTTGGGTTTTGACAAATGAAGCATTCAGCATCTTCCCAGGCTAGAGTTGCTACACAAATGACTTGACAATGCCCGTGCGGTATCGGCCCGCATTGTCCCATTAGGGTGTAATGACGCACAGATTAGGCGGAAGGGATGACAGATAACTGTATCACCCTTTGCACACATTTGCATTTTATCAATTTGACCACCGTGGCCCGGAATGGCCCACCACCACCACCACCACCGGGAGCGTGCAAACATCATTTATTCAGAGCCGTAATACCTAGCACATGTAAAATGATTTTACATTAGGAACTGCTTGATTATCTACCCTGTTCATTCTCACAGCAGCATGACAAGAGTGACCTATTATATTGTGGCATCTTAGTGGGTATAAATCTCCACCTTTTGGATATAGGAGCATTGTGAAGGAAGTCAATTTAGTATGAAGATCACATATTTTAGATTAAAATTGCACCGGGGATTCCACCTCGTCTAGTTTTCAGTCTAAAACAGGGCATACTGTCATGATTGCTCATGACAGTTATTATTTGTTTCTATAACATTTTGCTGTGTGTGCTTTGTACCTCCTTGTTGCATAGCTTTGCCTGGGCTTCCTCTGCTTATATTTTCTGTTTGTGCACTTTCATGCGGCACTATTTTCCTCATTACATTTTTTTTTACCTAGAATTAGCTTGCCGTGTCTGCATCCTGGGGTCCAGACCAGCAACACCAACATTGAAAGGTAACACATACCAATCTACCATTTCTGAAGTCTTCAGTTTTCCAAGCTAACAGCCAAAGTGCCCTCTCTATACCAGGGGTGTCAAACGTACGGCCCGAGGGCCGGCTCAGTCCCGCGAAAAGGTTTTATACGATGAGTTTGCCAAGTATAAAAATTAACCTGAATTTTTTAAATAAAAGAAACAGCTGTTCTATATGTGTCCCCTGGATGTCGCAATAGCAATTCTTTGTATATTTGTAGATGATGCTACATATGTACAAAATAAACCACATGTTAGTATATCAGTTGATGAAAATGATCAAACTACATAAATAACATCCTGTAATTTGATTTTGATATATATTTTTTATCTTGATAGATTGAAAATTAACACCAATGAGTTGACTGATGGACATTATCACATAATTTAATCAGAAAATATAAATAGCGACAATGTATATATTCTATTAACCGCAACAGGTAATTGTAAAAACAAACAACAACATTATAATTTGTACAATTTCAAAATGTGCTTTTTCTATTTTTAAACAAAAAAAAACATTCTGAAGTTGTCTTTATTTTTAAGTTATCGTGCCGTTATTTTACCAGTCCGGCCCACTTGGGAGTAGATTTTTCTCCATGTGGCCCCCGATCTAAAATGAGTTTGACACCCCTGCTCTATACCGACTGACCTCTTTTCTTATGGCACTGAGTATAGAACCGGAAATTAAACTTTAATGATAATTTCTTTACTTGTATTATTATTGTTGTTCAAAGATTGCCTGAACAATGTAATGGCAACAGTACTGCATGGCTCTAAAACAGATCGTTGTCTAGTTTTATTAGTTCCTATTGGGGAAAATGTTCTGAAATATTAAAGAAAGTGGATTGTGTTCCTTTGTGCTTATTCATCATGCATGAAAGGGTCAAACCAAAGTCCAATTAAAAAATGAGTTGCTTGCAGAGAGTGGTCCTAATGCCCCCGTTGTATATCTTTCTCTCATAAACAAACACATTGATATTCATTATATAAAAATAAACATGAGATGCATGCTTTTCATTAAACGATACCAGAATTTCAGTAGTTGATACCGATAACTACGAATTTGCACAATTCTCAATACTTTTTCGATACTATGAGAAAAATAGAAATAATTTTTAAATGTATTACTGTATTGCAAATTGTTTCAAACTGTCAAGTATTCAAGATGACTGTGCTTAAACATATTTTTGCACATGAGTCAAATTGTAGTATTGGCTGCCAAGAGAACAACAATGGCCTACAGCTTCGCAGTGTATCAAACTCAACAATACTGTGCTTATAAGTATGCTTATTAATGACAACAATAGTCAACTGTTTCACATTCTAAAACATCAGAAGTGACATGGAACCTTCAGGTATATGAAACAATCAATATTGTTCTCAATATTCTTTCATTTTGGTGGTGATTTGACGTCATCGTGTGATTTATAACGAAATAGGCTAATATAAACGCTAAAACATTAACCTGAAGACAAATCTCTGTGTGTTTATTTAATATTAACATCAACATTTCAGTCTTTTCTCAACATTTTTTGTTTTGTTTTTTGTTTATTTTAATTCTACAATATGCTTTAAAATAGAGCTGTGTTCAGCAAGTAGCTCCAAGCCCACACTTTCTGGTGAAGTAAGTAAATAAGTGGTGTTTAAAGTGGTGCCCAAGTGTCTGTAATTGTGTTTTCTTAGCACTTATGGAGTGATAAACGTTGGGTTGTAAGCTTCTGGAGCTATTCTTCGCTCTCACTTGCGTGCCAAATACTTTTTTGACAGCTCATATTTGATTACTATGGCTGTGAATCTTAGGGCACCACACGATTAGATTTGATTAATGGGTGTAACGATTAAATTCAGAATCGACTCGATTTAAAACGATTTTTGATTCAAAATGTATATTGTTTTAATAACATTGGATCCCAGTTCTATGATTAACTACATTCCCCCCAAAAAATAGATACACATCTCTATATTAACCTAATGAAAACTATTTTTGTTTCGTAAAAT
Source organism: Entelurus aequoreus (assembly GCF_033978785.1). Taxonomy (NCBI): domain Eukaryota; kingdom Metazoa; phylum Chordata; class Actinopteri; order Syngnathiformes; family Syngnathidae; genus Entelurus; species Entelurus aequoreus. The sequence continues at coordinate 27,961,119 of NC_084732.1, forward strand.
GCTTCCCAAACATTTAATAAAGTCAAATACAAATAAGGCAACAAGAGAAGTATCCAACACTTCTCTCTTCTAAAGTAAATATGTACAGCAAATATGAGCAGCTCCATAAGGGGTCCCCAAACTACAGCCCGCGGGCCAATTCCGACCCGCCAGTGTCCAAAATCCGGCCCGCGGGAAGTCCCAAGTTGAATTTTTATTTTTTGAATTTTCCTTTTTTTATTTTTATTTTTTTTAATATTGTTTTTTAAAATCTGTCCTTTCTAATCCATTTTCTACTGCTTGTTACTTGTTACTCTCTGTGTTTCCAAGCCACTCAGGCAAATCATATTGTCTAAAAATGCATTTTCCCATCGGTAACGTGAAATCATCGGCAAAGTGTACGCTCTTTCAGTCAATTAGTGCGCGAGGAATATATACAGTATATATATATATATATATATATATATATATATATATATATATATATATATATATATATATTTATATTAGGGCTGTCAATCATTGGGTGTCCCACGATTCGATTCAATATCGATTCTTGGGGTCACGATTCGATTCAAAATCGATTTTTTTTTTCAATTCAACACGATTCTCGATTCAAAAACTATTTTTTCCCGATTCAAAACAATTCTCTATTCATTCAATACATAGGATTTCAGCAGGATCTACCCCAGTCTGCTGACATGCAAGCAGAGTAGTAGATTTTTGTAAAAAAGCTTTTATAATTGGAAAGGACAATGTTTTATCAACTGATTTCAATAATGTAAATTTGTTTTAACTATTAAGTGAACCAAAAATATGACTTATTTTATCTTTGTGAAAATATTGGACACAGTGTGTTGTCAAGCTTATGAAATGTGATGCAAGTGTAAGCCACTGTGACACGATTGTTCATTATTTTATTTTTTTATAAATGTCTAATGATAATGTCAATGAGGGATTTTTAATCACTGCTATGTTGAAATTGTAACTAATATTGATACTGTTGTTGATAATATTCATTTTTGTTTCACTACTTTTGGTTTGTTCTGTGTCGTGTTTGTGTCTCCTCTCAATTGCTCTGTTTATTGCTGTTCTGAGTGTTGCTGGGTCGGGTTTGGTTTTGGAATTGTATTGCATTGTTATGGTATTGCTGTGTATTGTTTTGTTGGATTGATTAATTAAAAAATATATATAAATATGTATATATATGTGTATATATATATATATATATATATATATATATATATATATATATATATATATATATAAAAATAATTTTAAAAAAAAATAGATTTAAAAAAAAATGAGAATCGATTCTGAATCGCGCAATGTGAGAACCGCGATTCGAATTCGAATCGATTTTTTTCCCACACCCCTTATATATACATATGTATATACAGTATATATGTGTGTGTGTGTGTGTGTGTATATATATATATATATATATATATATATATATATATATATTCACACAGCCCGGCACCCGACCAAATTGTTTTAACCCAATGCGGCCCCCAAGTCAAAAAGTTTGGGGACCCCTGATCTACATCAACAATATGATTTACCTAACTGGACTAGACAGGACAGATTGGAATTTTGTATTTTTTATTTTTTTAAATTTGTCTTGAATCGATTAATAATCGATACCAATAAGAATCACGATTAATCACTTTTTTTTTATTTTTATGACACTCTTATTGATTACTGAAATAATATATATGACAAAAGAAACACTGTCTTTCACGTTTTAATACCTACTTCTACTTGCTAAATAGTTTTGCCACACCCACAGTTCCATTATGGTTTGCTTATGAGCAAGGGCCAACAGGAAGCGCCAAATCCACATTTGTGACAGGGTTCCACAAATGAGTAAATATATGGGAAACACTGATTTATATTTTTCAGACAGCAGGTGTTCTTACTCAGTGCTCAGTGGCCAACAATTGATGCGACTCTCTGAGGAACAAGTGTTGTACAGTATTCAGTACTGACTATACTGATAAAAAGCAATTTAATGTATTTTTTTGCGTGTTGGTATCGACTTGGTATTGATACTTTTGACAACCCTGCATTAAACAGATGACACAGACATATTTGCCTCTTTTAGAGTACATTTCTTTGACCATATGATACAATGAAATATTAAACACTTAAAGGGGATCTGTAATGAATGTTGTCTTTTCTGACTTATAAATGTTGTTACAAGGTTAGATTATATTATAAGATCATGCATTTGGATGCCTCTGTTCTCGGGGTTTTACGGTCTTGCTACTTCGTGATGTCATTGGAGGTGGACTTTATTATTTGTGCATAAAGTAAAGCTCTGTGTCAGGCTATAAGGAAACAACAAAAGGTAAGATAATGTTTTATTTTCATCTAATGTATTTTTAGCATGCTCATAACAACCCATAAGTGGGACTTGCAGTGACTTAAATGCTGCTGAAAGCTGATTTTTTTTTCTACAAGTCTACCTCGATCGGAGATTGTGCAGGTGTACCTAATGGTGTGACTGGGTGAATCTATATATTGCTTATGCAGTTTATTTTCAACCGTGTCTGTGGAAAAAAAATACAGCGACGATTTCGAGATATACCAGGGTTTCCCCTTAATGTATTTGACTGTGGCAGTGCGCCACTGCAACATATTAGCCGCTACACCTTAAAAGGTTGTATTATTTTTTTTACATGAAAACAAAATAAAGTAATATAATGTATTGTAGCGTCCAGAAAAAGACTCACAAATTCCGACGCTATTTTTAGTTTCTAATGCCAATTTTTTTGCTAACAACGGGCCCGATTCCAACAAGTATTTCCTCCGTGCTCACACGTCCCCCTCCGTGTTTCACTCTTAGACACGCAACACTTCCTCCTTCTCCGCCTGCACGGTGTGTTCACAGACCATGGAAAACTAAATTTTACACCTGCAGGTAGTTACATTATGAATGGATATATATATAGTTGATTATTTGATTATTTGCGCACTATCGACTAGTAATGCACCGAACATGTGGCCACCGAAAAAATACATACTTTCACTGGAATAAGCAATACGCACAAAACTGCCACCTGATGTGGCACAAATCTGATGCGCAGATGTCAGCTTTGAAGCATTAGAGCAACGGTCCCCAACTACGGCCCTCCAGCGTCTAAAATCCAACCCGCGGGAACTCCCAAGTTAAAAAAAAAATATATATATATATTTTTTATTATTTATTATTTTTATAAAACTGTCCTTTCTAATCCATTTTCTACCGCTTGTTACTCTCCGCTCAGGCAAATCATATTGTCTAAAAATGCATTTTCCCATCGATAACTTGACATCATCGCGCTCGGAATACATATATATATATATATATATATATATATATATATATATATATATATATATATATATATATATATATATATATATATATATATATATATACACATACAGTACAGGCCAAAAGGTTGGACACACATTCTCATTCAATGGGTTTTCTTTATTTTCATGACTATTTACATTGTAGATTGTCAATGAAGGCATCAAAACTATGAATTAACACATGTGGAGTTATGTACTTAACAAACATTTTTTAAATAATAATAAATAGCAATGTTTTATATTTTATTTTTTTCAAAATAGCCCCCCTTTGCTCTGATTACTGTTTTGCACACTCTTGGCATTCTCTCGATGAGCTGAAAGGGTTTTCACTTCACATGTCCAAGACATGCACCTGGGGATAGGTTGATTGGCAACACTAAATTGGCCCTAGTGTGTGAATGTGAGTGCGAATGTTGTCTGTCTATCTGTGTTGGCCCTGCGATGAGGTGGCGACTTCTCCAGGGTGTACCCCGCCTTCCGCCCGATTGTAGCTGAGATAGGCTCCAGCGCCCCCCGCGACCCCAAAAGGGACAAGCGGTAGAAATGGATGGATGGATGGATGGATGTGTCATAGTTTTGATGCCCTCATTGACAATCTACAATGTAAATAGTCATGAAAATAAAGAAAACGCATTGAAATGAGAAGGTGTCCAAACTTTTGGCCTGTACTGTATATATATATATATATATATATATATATATATATATATATATATATATATATATATATATATATATATATATATATATACACACACACACACACACAGCCCGTCCCCCGGCCAATTTTTTTTTAACCCCATGCGGCCCCCGAGTCTAAAAGTTTGGGGACCCCTGCATTAGAGCATTTGGACTGGCATAAAATATCCGATCTGTGTCAGTTGAGGTCAAAATAATTAGATCTGGTGTTGGAGAGGGAGGGGCATGGTTTCATTTGCAATCTGGAAACACCTTCAGAATCAAACATCTTAGTCTCAAAAATGAGTTATAAAAGCCTCTCTGGAGCAAAATGTCCATTAAAGCATATCCAACACATATCTGGTGTTTTAAAATGTAGATTAAAATCAGTATAGGTCATGGAATATCCCTCGGCTTTGTGGAGCTGCAACTTTATAATTTCCTCCTCCAGTATGTATTACTTATTCATCATCCAGGCTGAGGGGTGGAAAAAGAACTATTGACTTATGAGGTCAAACCAATCCAAAAATGACTTCCTTGCATTAGTGCGTGAATAATTCCCCATGGTCCTAGTGCACCTCCAGTTGGACTTGGGAGACAAGTCCAGAGGGAAGAAGAAGGAAAAAAAAGCAGGGGGGGAACACCTCATCAGCCACACCTACTCCTCCCTCACTTTGTGCTGCCTGGGGCCCGCTTCCATAACATCAAGGGACACATTCCCTGCCTTCCCCTCAGGAGAGCACTCTCAATATGTGCCAGTTTTTTTTATTTTATGTATTTATTTTTTATTAAACGAGGCATGCTAACCCCTTTCTCGCTATTCACAATCTTTTACAAACTGTGTTACGTCATGTCTCTGAGGGCACATGACCACGGATTATGGCGTATGAGTGTAGATTAATGCACATGTGGGCGTGCACAGCTGCATGCACGCACATGTATGATGGCTTTTTTTTTTTCTTTTTTTTTTTTTTTGCACCGTCGAGGATGTCTATATTATGTTGGCAAACCGCACCACATTGTCACTTCTGTTAAATCAAACGCAAATGGGACTGTTTTCTTGCGAGGAGGAGTGTCATGCTTGCATGTGTCTGTCGTAATGCACGAGGATCGGATTCAAAATTCCACATTAAAAATGATGATGGCCTCAAAGCATGTCATCAACGCGCTGACAGGGCCACGGAGAGGGGTGTGTGTGTGTGTGTGTGTGTATAAGGAGGGGCAATAACAAGACATGGGATGAAGGCAGCCATTCACATGCATGGAGAAGCCCACCCGCAAATACCTTTATGTCAGTGGCGGAGGTCGTGGCGGCTGTGGTGCAAGCGTAGCCCTCTGGAGCCGGAGTCCGTCCCCACGTTCGGTGATGGGCGATGCTGACGAGTGGAGGTGAGGGAGCGGGAGACGGAAAGCGAGGGAGGGAGGGAGGAATGGAGGGAGGGGGGATATAGAGGGCGGCTTGGTGCGCAGCTGGCTGCTCACGGAGGGCTCTCTCACAGCAGCATCGCTCCGCGACCGTCAGACACCGCATCCCGCTTCTCCCTCCACGCGCTCCTCTCCTTCTCCATGCTCACTTTCTACCCACCCCCCACAAAAAATAAATTAAAAAAAATCCCGCGGGGGGTCGCTGCTTCTTGCCTGACACCCGTGCTGGGAGCGCTGGGTGTGGATAATACAGTAGTCCGAAAGCTGGATGCAGACTGGTACTGATGCTGATGGCAGACTGCAGCCAAGATGATGCTGCTGCTGCTTCTCCTGGCTGCCCAGACTGAGGCTCTGCTCCCCCGGCTGGAGAATGTCTCTCCCCTCCCTTCTTGCACACCCCTCACTCTCTCACCATATCCCCCCTTCTCCCACCCTCTCTCTCTTTCTCTCTCACACACACAGTCGCTCCTTCGCTCACCACCCTTTTTTCTTTTTTTTCCCCCCAGAAAGATGCAAAAGGCGCGCTCATATTGAGAGCACCCCTCAAAAAGGCAGCTGCACATCCCTACGCAAACTAAACCCAGCAGGCACAAGACATTGATACAACGTTGATACTAGTGTTGTCCCGATACCAATATTTTGGTACCGGTACCAAAATTATTTTGATACTTTTCGGTACTTTTCTAAATAAAGGGGACCACAAAAAATTTGCATTATTGGCTTTATTTTAACAAACAAATCTTAGGGTACATTAAACATGTTTCTTATTGCAAGTTTGTCCTTAAAATAGTGAACATACAAGACAACTTGTCTTTTAGTAGTAAGTAAGCAAACAAAGGCTCCTAATTTAGTTGCTGACGTATGCAGTAACATATTGTGTCATTTTCCATTCTATTATTTTGTCAAAATTATTAAGGACAAGTGGTAGAAAATAAATGATTAATCTACTTGTTCATTTACTTTTAACATCTGCTTACTTTCTCTTTTAACATGTTCTATCTACACTTCCGTTAAAATGTAATACTCACTTATTCTTCTGTTTGGATGCTTTACATTAGTTTTGGATGATACCACAAATTTATGTATCAATCCGATACCAAGTCATTACAGGATCATACATTGGTCATATTCAAAGTCCTCATGTGTCCAGGGACATATTTCCTGAGTTTATAAACATAATATAATTTTTTTTAAACAAACAAAGGTGTTGTGATGCCAAAAAATATGGACGTAATCATAGTAGAATCGACTAGGTTAGAGTGTCCGCCCTGATATCGGTAGGTTGTGAGTTCAAACCCCGGCCGAGTCATACCAAAGACTATAAAAAATGGGACCCATTACCTCCCTGCTTGGCACTCAGCATCAAGGGTTGGAATTGGGGGTTGAATCACCAAAAATGATTCCCGGGCGCGGCCACCGCTGCTGCCCACTGCTCCCCTCACCTCCCAGGGGGTGAACAAGGGGATGGGTCGAATGCAGAGGACAAATTTCACCACACCTAGTGTGTGTGTGTGACAATCATTGGTACTTTAACGTTACTTAACTTACTGTAGATACGCTACTATACTTGGTATCATTACAATGGATGTCAGGTGGAGATCCACCAATGGCGTTTGTTTACATTTTGACGCCGGTGAGCTACGGTGTGTAGTGAAGCATGTTTAGCTATTCCTCGTCCTGCAGAGATGATACTTGTAAGAAACTTACTTTATTTGTCACCATGGAGGAGAGGATTAGTGATTTAGAAGTAGCTAAAACACTGCTGACTGCGAATGTACTTTAGCCGGTACTTTTCAGAGCCGGTATAGTACCGAATATGATTCATTACTGTCGCGGTACTATACTAATATTGGTATACCGTACAACCCTAGTTGATCCATACATATCTTTTAAAACCAACTTTGAAAAAACGCTGCAGAATAGTTGTATTTGTAAACTGAGACAGTGTTTGATCCACGCTGTCGATTGGGAAATGACCAAATTTCAAAGGTCAAATCAGCGTCACAACCTGACATTGAATAAACGTAGTTGTTTTAATGTCTTGTGACTGCTGGGAATAAAGTATGTCGATAGACACACAACAGTGCAAGAATATATGTTGCCTTTTATTGAATGTCGATATACAGTATTTAATTAGTAATTATATTCACCAATATATTTTAAATTAGTGCAAATCTATTTAATATAGATCAGGGGTACCCAAACTAGCTAGCGTCCAAAATCCGGCCCACGGGAAGCTTCAAGTTTTTAAAAAAATGTGTCCGATCGCTTCTGTCAGCTACCTCTCTTTTTGTTTATAATGTCTATTTTCTGCTGGGTATACTTTCTATTTTATGCTGCCCTTTTTTTTCTTTGCTGCAGCTGTTACATATTCTGTAATACTGTACATCAGGGGTGGCCAACTCATTTTAGCTCAGGGGCCGCATGCAGGGAAATCTGTGCACACGCGGGCCGGACTATTGAAACTAAAAAATAAAGACAACTTCAGATTGTTTTCTTTGTCTTACTTTGGCCAAAAATGGAACAAACACATTCTGAAAATATTACAATAAAAGTATGGTAAAAAATACCTGGCAGCGGTAAAGTTTAGATCAGTGGTCCCCAAACTACGTCCCACGGGCCAAATACTGCCCCCCAGCGTCCAAAATTCGGCCCACGGGAAGTCTCAAGTTTAAAAAAAAAGAAGTGTCTTTTCTAATCTATTTTCTACCGCTCGTTACTCTCGAGGTCTCCTAGCAGCTCAGGCAAATCATATTGTTTAAAAAGGCATTTTCCCATTGATAACAGTACATCTATCCGCTCACGCCGCAGTGTTGGGCGAGCGTGCGGCAAGTGCACACTCTTTTAGTCAATTAGTGCGTGAGGTATATATATATATATATATATATATATATATATATATATATATATATATATATATATATATATATATATATATATATATATATATATATACAGCCCAGCCCCCGGCCAAATGTTTTTAACCCAATGCGGCCTCTGAGTCAAAAACTTTGAGGACCCCTGCTATAGATCATCTTCTGTATCATTAAACAACACATACAATTAAATTAGGGCCGTCAAAAATGATGATTTAACTCATGATTAAACACAAAAAAATGTAACATAGTTGCGGATTAATCACACATTTATTTTGACTCTAAATGCTCCTTTGATTTAACCGCAAATAGATGTGATCAGGTCAACTGCTGTACTCACTCCAAAATACACCCCGACTGTATAAAAAATGACCGTTAAAAACTATGGCAAGCAATTGTTACATTAAAACATCGCAAAATAGTTCATCACAGTAGTAAATGCTGTGGATTCCTGCAAACCAATAAATAGTACCCTAACCTAAATGACTAAGGTTGTAAAGTGTAGAAAACACATGACTTTACTGTGAAAGTAATTAAAAAAATGTTTCAACGCATTTAGAAATATTGTAATTTCACAAGCATGCAAATACTCTAAAATTTACGGTACTATTATTATAGATGAAAGATTTTGCAGATTGTACATTTAAATTTACGGCATATCTTAATTATTGTAGGGGTTTGTGTTGAAGCATTAGCCTGGTTAACTTTTGGCTGACAACATGTTTTCTTGTATTTTTATGGCAAGTGGTTTCAGACATTGAGTGGTTATGTTTGTGTACTTTATTGAAAATTGCATCAAAATGTACCACGCTGTGTGTTTAAGTGTGTTGGAACTGGTTGCAAGCAGCTGTTTAACAGATACAGAGCATTTAAGGCTTTTATAGCTCACTTGAAGGAACATGTTGTGGAAGGCCATGTTGTGAGTTGTCCAGTGAAAGGTTATACAAATACTTTCAAGTTAAAAGCTTAACGTACCGCTCACATGTCTCGGAAACACGGGCGTTTTGCAGATACTAGTATTGGTGTGAGGACCTGTATTATACAGGTGAAACTCATAAAATGACAATACAGTGTAAAAGTCCATTCATGTCAGCAGTTTAACTTCAAATGTGAAACAAATATGTGATATTAACTTATTTCATGCAAATTGAGATATGTCAAGCCTTTAGTTGTAGTCATCTTGATCATCATTGCGTACGGTTTTTGAAACCCTACATATTATGAGATTTTCAATTCAAAGTTTATATAAACACTAAGCCATAATCATGAACAATTATAACCAATAAAGGCTTGACATATCTCACTTTGCATGTAACAAGTTAATATCACAAGTTACTAATTAAAGTACCAATGATTGTTACACACACACTAAAATGTTGCATTCTTGTGTCATTTTCACATGATTAAATTCTACGGAAGAACATTCATTTCTTATTTATTTGCTAAACAGTTTTTGTTTTCTTTTATACTGCGTATGTGCCTCTTAAGACATCACTGAAAGCTTTGTAAGGCCCTGTTACCTCTAAACTAAACAAAAATGATGCCAATACACCCTTTTATCTTTTTTTCCAAATAAGAATCAATAAGAGAACCGTTAAGGTACCGAATCGTTAAACAGAATCTAAAGTGAAATTGAAACCGGAAAAATCGTATCAATTCCCATCCCTTCCATTGTAGGTTAATAATACTAACATAGACACGGGTAAATGTGTTAACATTTGAGCTAAAACTAATGGCCCTCGATTGATCAGATTATAATAGCACATACAAATATGCATGAAAACACTCGTATGGACATCTCACATGGAACGGTTTAGTAAGTATGAACAGTTTTAATTATACGGTAAAACTTACAAACATTACTTGGATAATAAATGAAGAATCCATACAAATAGAAACACTATGGACGGATAGAAGACAGATCTCTGGTTTAAAGCACTAAATGGAAGGAAACTGCAGCACCTGTAGTGAGCGAACTCGTCCACAAGATAGCGTCTTAGCACAAACAATAACACACCTTTTTCAGTGTATTTGCTTTTTTTTTTTTTTAAACTATTTTTCTTATGGCTGTCAGTGAAAACAAATACATAAATCAGCCACGCCGTTTTATAAACCGCAGGGATTAAAGTGTATGGAAAAATTAATGGTTTATAGTCCAGAGTTTACTGTATATAATAATTGCAAATGAGACTCGGAAGTATAAGAAAACAAGATGTAACAGCTAAACAGCACAATTATTATTATCAGTTCACTGTTAAATGTTACGTTTTTTAAATTAAATAAATTAACATGTATTAACACATGAGCAGAAACAAAAGTACGAAAAAATTGGTACAGTTGAGTGCAGGTATCGATTCTCAGAATCGGTACCGTATTGGTTCAAATGTAAGTGGTATCCTTCCCTATTTATATACGACTTAATTTATCTGTGATTATGCGTCTTTTTGATTAAGGAATACTGTTACATGTCAATAAATTCCCTGAATCGACTTTGATGAAAATGATAATCAACTACCTTATTTTGCGGACTGCAAGCCACTACTTTTTCTCCAAGCTCTGAACCCTGCGGTTTATAAATCCGTGCTGCTAACTTGTGGATTTTTCTTCTCTCACGGCCATAATATTTTGTATTTCATATATTTTCATATAACACCGACAGACACTGACAAGGTGTGTTACTGTTTGTGCTATGGCGCCATCTTTTGGACAAGTTTGCTTCCTGCAGGTGCTGCGGTTAAAAATGTTTTTCCTGTTTTGTCCTTTGAACCGGACGTACAACCGCACATAGCGTTTCTGCTCGAAAGGATTTTTCATCACTCCAATCATAAGTTTTACAATATAACTAAAACTATTCCTACTTACTAAACTGTCCCATGCGAGATGTTAAAGTTGAAGTTAAAGTACCACTGATAGTCACACACACACAAAGTGTGGTGAAATTACCCTCTGCATTTGACCCATCCCCTTGTTCCACCCCCTGGGAGGTGAGTGGAGCAGTGAGCAGCAGCGGTGGCCACGCTCGATAATCCTTTTGGTGATTTAACCCCCAATTCCAACCCTTGATGTCTGTAGCAATGTTGTCATGCATTTTTGTGCATGCTATCATAATGTAATTAAGCTAGCATAGTTAGCATTAGTGAATATGCTAACACATTTAAAAGTGTCTGTTAGTATTATTAACTTACAACGGCATTCTTTTTATATTGTTTCAGTTTTGTAAATTCACCAAGACGTCACTGTGGACTTATTGAGTCTGTTTAGTTAGATGGAAAGCTAGCTGGGTCCATGATGACGACTTGTGTTTTGTTTGATCAGCCGTTTTACTGCCGTGTAACAAGCACCGTTTGGAAACACAGCATTTACACATAAACGTTTACAAAATATTTTGTATCGGTTTAAATCTGCTGTTTATGGTCCGGTGCAGCGAATACTATAAAAAAAAAATATATATATTTCTTTAAAAATTTGTTGGGTGCAGTCTTAATCCTTTTGTATGTGTGTCTTAATCCTTTTGTATGTGTTTTACACTTTTTTCAACATTAAAAAAAAAGCCTAACCAGGGACAAGGGTTGCAAATTAGCCTGTGGCTAGAAGTCCTATATGTACTTTGTCATCGGTTACCTGTGGGTTGCAATGTTTAATTGTACTGTCCCTGCCAAATGAATACATAAATAAATACATAAAATAAAATAAACAGCAGCACACTCTACAGTCCGGAAAATCTGGTACTTATTTTGGATTGTAGAATTACACCCCTTAAAATGTTTTAAACTCCTATTTTCATGCCACCATGCTTCTTATAGTACTTGTGCGAGAGTGGAGGTCTATGAGGCTGGATTGAATTACCCTTAGCTGACATCATGTTGTCTTTCAATGCCGGGATAGGCTCCAGCCCCAAGGCCCCCCCAACCCAGAAAGGGACAAGCGGTAGAAAATGGATGGATGGATGAATGCACAGCGCCTATGTTGGTTGCAGCCAAGTAATGCACTCTGTTTTGCATTAGTTGCTACAAGATGCAATTAATCAAGCACGCGCAATTCTTAACAACCATTGTTTTCATCATTGGCAAAATATGGCAATATTATCATCTTCGTGTGGAAGGGACTATTCCCATGTTGACACACACACACACACACACACACACACACACACACACACACACGCACACACACACTATTCCAATTATGTCAACTTTAATTGCTCATTCGCCTCGCACATTAGTCATCGATGCACTGTGCTGTATTAAATAAAAAACTGAGCGTCATGTTGTAAATATAGCATCCCATAACAGTAAAACAGCTATTCGCCGTAATAATCATATTTATGGAAGCCGCACACCTGCAAAACAAATATGACGTTAAAGCGCCAATTAAGCCATCTGCTTTAATTGAGGCCTTCATGTCGGAGACGTGTCACGTGACCCAGCGCATCCTTTCTCCTCTGCCGCTGCTTTCCTCCAGCAGCCACTAATTGTCTGCCCTCCCAGCCAAGTCACATTCACTCATTCGCTCTCTGTCACATGGAGGAGAAGGAATGGATGATGAACAAGGAGAGGGTTTTTTTTTCTTCTTTTTACTGCATGCAGCATGGCCCCCTTTCACCCCCTGCTGGTGAGAGATGCAAGTGCATCCAAAACAAAGGGCTCCACATAACATATCCTCTGGTTTGTTGTTGCTGCAGAGAGCAGGAGAGCCAGTGATTCTTCAAAGCATCCGAGCATGGTCCACTTCAAGTCTAATGTGCTGTCGAGGGGAGTAAATGAGCTGATTAGTTGGGTCTCAGAGACCCTAATGAAAGAAGTCAGTTGTGTAATATTTTGTCGCTTCAGGACAAATCGATCCTTGTTTTTTCTTTTATATCTCAAGTTTGTAATGGCACACCCTTGCACTCACTTGATTACCTCTCTGTTTGTCTCTTCATATTGAATCCATTTCATATCACATCTCAGGTTATGACAGTTGTTGTGTCATCGACACGTTTTTTTTTGTTTTGTTTTTTGCTGTTAACTGGGGAAATAAAGCCAACAATTGCTCTTATTGCAGTGAGTTTGCGGCACGATATTGGAATTTGTGAAAGACTACAAGAACCCACGTGCACTCCAGTGACTGTTTACATTGAATTGAATCAGTTTAATATGCTTAAACTTAAAGGGGAACTGCACTTTTGCATATGTAAGAAAATAACACATTGTTTCTTTTTGGTTTTTTGCTTTCTAACTAGCACACTGCAAAAACTGAAATCTAAGTAAGATTAAATATCTCAAATAAGGGTGATGATTGCTTATTTTCTGTCTGATAAGATAATTCTTCTCACTAAGCAGATTTTATGTTAGAGTGTTTTACTTGTTTTAAGTGTTTTGGTCCTAAATTATCTCAGTAAGATATTACAGCTTGTTGCTGAGATTGTATGACCTATATTGAGTAAAACATGCTTGAAACTAAAATATCAACTGTTGCAAAGCTGTGGCATCAACACTCACAAGTATAAAACAACTTTTTTAAAGTAATAATTGCTTACTTTAAGCATGAAAAAAAAAATCATGACATGTCATTATGTCAAGATAATGGCCCTAGCATTTACTTAATTTAAGAATATTTTTCAACATATTGAGCTAAAAGGTCTCATTTTTTTTTCAACCAAGAAAAGTGCACTTGTTATTAGTGAGAATATAATTATTTTAAGGTATTTTGGGGTTCATTGAGGTTAGCTAATTTTACTTGTTTTGGAAAGTCTTGACAAGCCGAATTTTCTTGTTCTATTGGCAGATAATTTTGCTTAGTTCCAATAAAATACCCCTAATTTTTTTATACTTTTTTTCTTGTTTTTGAACACTGACTTTTTGCAGTGTAAAAGAATGCGAGCAAAAGTCAGCTAAACATTTTACTAATGGTAGACGCTCTATTCCGCCTCTAAAGCGCTCTAAAAAATATCCAAACACCTCCATCAACGTTTTATACATGCTGTATTTATGTAATGTGGTAACAGGCAAATTCATAACATATAATATTTACGTATTTTGTTCATTTTAATCATACAGCGACATATTAATTTCACCGACTCATCACAACATTCACTTTTCCTATTAACAAATACTACTAATCATGGCAGACTTCATGAGAGAGAACAACAACTACCATAAATTCCAGATTATAAACCGCTACTTTATTCCTACACTTTGAACCCTGTGGCTTAAAAAACGGAGCGGCTATTTTATGGATTTTCTTAATTGACAGCAATAATAAAAACTTTAAAAAAAAATAGGAAAACATTGTTTTATCGTTTGTGCTATGGTGCTCTTTTTTGGACAAATTCGCTCACTGAAGGTGCTGCAGTGTCCTTCCATTTATCGGTAGTGCTTTTTTTTTTTCCAACCAGATTGCTGTTCAGTCTTTTAGCTGTCCATAACATTTCTACTTATATGGATTCTTTGTAAGTTTTACATTATAACTAAAACTGTTTATACCTACTAAACCGTCCCATGTGTGATGTCTGTAGGAGTCTTTTCATGCATATTTGTTTGTGCTATTGTAATGTTATGGAGTTAGCGTCGTTAGCATTAGCTAATATGCTAACATGTTTGCGAGTGTCTGTGTTAACTTAAAACTGCATTGTTTTTGTATTGTCTCAGTTTCACAAATTCCTCACTATACTCACCAAAAGGTCACCGTGGAGTTGTTGAGTCTGTTTAGCTGATTGGAGAGCTAGCTTCTGCAGCTCGTGGGTCCATGACAATGGCTTCTGTTTTGTTTGATCTGACATTTTACTGCCGTGTTCCAGACACCGTTTAGAAACAATTAAGGTATGCAAATAAACATTTACATAATCTTACTGTGTAAATAACTAATTTCGCAATGTTTATCCGCGGTTTATAGTCTGGTGCGGCTAATATATAGAACATATGTTTTTCTTCGAAAATGTTGTGGGTGAGGTTTATATGCTGGTGTGCTCTATAGTCCAGGAAATATAGTACTTTGGGACAAATGATGGTGTACAACCTTTTGTTTTCTAACCGGAATATATGGAGGATGAGCTACAAGTTTTAGAAGCTGTGAGCTAAATAAACAGATGCAGGTTTAGTGCAACACTAAGCATCATGTAGCAATATTGCTAAGTCCTAAACAAGATATACAAACTACGAACACGATAAAACAATCACTTACTGTACAATGTCTACTTTCACTAGGATGTCGACTGATAGGATGTTCATGTTTCCGTTTGGATGAAGAATCAATCAAAATCCTTACGAAGCGTTAAAAAAAATAATATATATATATATATATATTTTTTTGTTTATTTTTCATCATCTCCGGGTATAAGTTAAATGTCAAAGTTGACCAACTTCTCGGTTTATGACCACATCCAGGTGAGGCATGATTTATAATCTAGAATTAACTTTTACCAACTCAGAAGCGACACAGCAGTTTGTTGGCTCGGTATGTCAATATAGCAGCATAAGCTAGTTAGCTCTTTGTGATCAGTGCGTCGCTAAAAATAGATTGTCTGCGTAAGCACTTACAATAACAATATCGCTAATGTTTGGTTAATATGCAGGTCACAAGTTGTAAATGAAGCATTGTTGCCAGTTTTTGG